>NW_022681465.1:0-188232 GCF_009764315.1 Trachypithecus francoisi | reverse complement strand
ACCCGGGCGGCGGAGCTTGCAGTGAGCTGAGATCCGGCCACTATACTCCAGCCTGGGCGACAGAGCCAGACTCCGTCTCAAAAAAAAAAAAAAAAAAAAAAAAATTGATCATTCAGTAAAATTGACTTTTTTCTTTCAGTGGACAGTTCTACAATTTCTTTTTTCTTTTCTTTGAGTGTCTCCTCCCTGTTGCTCAGGCTGGATGCAGTGGTGTGATCTCAGCTCACTGCAACCTCCGCCTTCTAGGCTCCAGCAATCCTCCCACCTCAGCCTCCCAAGTAGCTGGGACTACACTGGTGTGAGCCACCATGCCCAGCTAATTTTTGTATTTTTTGTAGAGACAGGGCTTTATCACCTTGCCTAAGCTGGTCTTGAACTCCTGAGCTCAAGCAATCTGCCTTCCTCGGCCTCCCAAAGTGGTCGGATTATAGGCGTGAGCCACTGCACCCAGCCTCAGTTCTATCAACTTTAACACATGCATAAAGCATGTAACCACTTTGGGAGGCTGAAACAGGAGGATCACTTGAGGCCAGGAGTTCAAGACCATCCTGGGCAACACAGGGAGACCCTGTCCCTACAAAATATTTTTAAAAATTAGCCAGGTATGGTGGCGTGCACCTAATCGTACCACTGTACTCCAGCCTGGGCGACAGAGGGAGACTATCTCTAAAAAATATATATATGTATGTATTCTTTTTTTTGGGGAGTGGGGGAGAAGTGGTGATGCTACAAGCAGTTTTTCTTTCCTTTTCATTTTTAAAAATTAAAGCACAAAGGTACAGTAAATAAACTCACCATTTTTAGTGTAGTTTTTCAAATTTTGGTACACAGAGAGCTGTGTCCGTATCAGGAAACAGCCTTTGGCAACCACCAATCCCTTTTCTTCCCTAGATGTGCCTTTTCCAGAATGTCGTATCAAGAGAACCACAGGTGTGGAGCCTTTTGAGTCTGACTCCACAGCATTCTGCGTGAGGTGCGGCATGCGTGAGCGGTTTCTCAGATGTAAAGTACAGGGTATTCTTACAAAATGTTCTTTTTTTGCATTTTCAGAGAAAAAGCAGCTCAAAATTTCTACATTGCTCTGAGAGAAGTGGTATCAGTCCTCACTGCTACAAAGTGCAGGGCTATGGAGTGAGACAAGCACAACCTGTGGCGTCAGGAACAATGGACCTGAACTCTGCCTTCGCCCATGATCAGCAGCGACTTGGGGTAAGACGCCAGCTCTGAGTGTGCTGGCCTCCCGAGCTGTGGTCAGATCCAGAGACAAAGTGTCTGAAGTAAGCTACCTTTTTAATACTCTCCGTACCTGTCTAACTACAGATATAAAAGCGGGCATGTTTATAAGTTACAGCAGTCCTAGTTTTTATTTCACTTGAATCCACACAAAAAGCACCTGTTCTATTAAAACAGCAGAAAGGATGCCACAAACAGTTAACACCAGAGAAAGGTAACGAGAAGAATGTGGGCCTGGGGTCCCACCATCCTTGCCACACAAACATCCACCAGTGCCTCATCCACCTCACACTGTTCTGAGCACGAGGCTGGATAACCACCGTGAAGATCTCTGGAGGTGGGAGCGATACTAACTGTCCTGTTCTTAGTGCACATGAGACTCACACTCCCACACATGGTATTTCTTCTCCTACACATTATTTGACGCTACCATGAAAAGAAAACCAGCAAGTGAAATCCAATCTGTCCGTAGAGGGTGGGAATCCTGTTCACTGTAAGTCATCCCTTCTCCTCTAATAGAGGTCAGCTGTACTTTGTTTTCAGAATGGCCTAAATTATTTTTCTAAGTACCAAGTTACACATTCGTTCACGCCAACTATTTAAAAAATTTCATTGCAAATAAGTGATTTTTATCAGGCAAGTAATACGTAATGAACTTCCCCTAAAAATAACAACTTCCTAATAGTGCTTTTTCTTCTTCTTCTTTTTTTTTTTTTTTTGAGACAGAGTCTCGCTCTGTCGCCCAGGCTGGAGGGCAGTGGCCGGATCTTAGCTCACTGCAAGCTCCGCCTCCCGGGTTTACGCCATTCTCCTGCCTCAGCCTCCCGAGTAGCTGGGACTACAGGCGCCCGCCACCTCGCCCGGCTAGCTTTTTGTATTATTTTTAGTAGAGACAGGGTTTCACCGTGTTAGCCAGGATGGGCTCGATCTCTTGACCTCGTGATCCGCCCGTCTTGGCCTCCCAAAGTGCTGGGATTACAGGCTTGAGCCACCCCGCCCGGCCCCTAATAGTGCTTTTTCTAAGCAGAATATAATGACTACAAAATAATTTTTTAAAAAAATGTAACCCCAAAAATATCACCTTAACTGTTAAGATCCCCAACCAGCCTCTATCTAGTCTCAACATTACCACCATATAACCTCCGGATTTCTCAGTTTAATCACTTCTAGGGGAAAAAACCCAGACTACCGCTATATGACCACTAAGCAAATTTCCAGTAACAAATTGAAGCTTTGTAACCTGGCTGGGTGCAGTGGCTCATGTCTGTAATCCCAGTACTTTGGGAAGCTGAGGCAGAAGGACTGTTTGGGTCTAGGAGTTCAAGACCAGCCTGGGCAATATTGTGAGACCCTGTCTCTACAAATTTTTTTTTTAAATTAGCCAGGTGTGGTGGTGCACATCTGTAGTCCCAGCTACTTGGGACTCTGCAGGTCCAGGTGTTGAGGACTGCTCGAGCCTGGGAGGTTGAGGTGGCTACGACTGTGCCACAGCACTCCAGCCTGGGCTGACCTGTCTCAAAAAAAAGAAAAACGACTGTAACCTCCTGTGCCTTCTCAAACAGTCTGGCTCCTGAAGAAAACACTTACCAGGCCTGCATGACTCTTCGATGCTCAGGGCACATGCCCGACCAAAGACAACCAGGTCCAAGAGGGAGTTTGCCCCGAGCCGGTTGGCACCATGTACCGAGGCACAGGCGGCCTCCCCACAGGCGTACAGCCCGGGCACAATCTGATCCTGGCCATTCACGTGCCTCAGGACCTGTGGAAAGGAAGATTTCAGGTGAAATGTCAAGGTGCCCAAACCTCCACCAGGCCACCTCCCCCAGCAGGGTGTCTGTGCTGCAGAGTAAGAGAGGGAAGTAGGCCAGGCGCGGTGGTTTACGCCTGTAATCCCAGCACTTTGGGAGGTTGAGGCGGGTGGATCACCTGAGGTCAGGGGTTCAAGACCTGCCTGGCTAACATGGTGAAACCCCGTCTCAACTAAAAATACAAAAATTAGCCAGGCATGATGGCGGGTGCCTACAATCCCAGCTACTCGGGAGGCTGAGGCAGAAGAATCGCTGGAACCTGGAAGGCGGAGGTTGCAGTGAGCTGAGATTACGCCATTGTGCTCCAGCCTAAGCGACAGAGCAAGACTGAATCTCCAAGAAAAAAAGAGGGAAGGAAAGACCATATCTCAGAGGGAGGTAAGGACCATAGCTCCTCTTCTTCAGAGGGAAGCTTCCGAATGTATCCCTGTTTCCCTTGCCCCGAGCACCTGCTGTTACAAGCAGGTCAGAGGTCCCCCAATGTCGGCATCTGCGACTGTCCCCATGTCCCACGTTCCCGAGGCCCTCACCACCTGCAGAGGACCCCCAATGTCAGCATCTGCGACTGTCCATGTGTCCCATGTTCCCGAGGCCCTCACCACCTGCACTCTGGCTCAGACCCGGGAGTATGGCAGGTGGAGGAACATCAGCAGGCGATACTGATGTTCCAGGCTCTTCTACCCCTGTTCACCTCTTCATCTACGCAGGGAAAGTAACAGCTGCCGCCCACCTTGCCCAACAAGGAGCCTAAGTGACCGACAAGCTCTGTGTGAACCGCAAACCACTCAAAGGTAGGAATTAGAAAGATCCCTCGATGTACAAGATCATTAGAAATAACACGAGATCATATAGGAAAGTAATTATAAAACGGAAAAAGCTGCAAATGATGCATCTATGACAATTTACTAAGGAGGAATAAATTATTAAGCCCCCTCCATCCTCCAGTAATAGAAATTTAAAGTGCAATCTAGGAAACAAGACAGTACTTTCTTGAAGAAAACATCTGTCTTTTCCTCTAAGATCTAAAGAGACAACTGCGAGGTGGGCCCCGTTGTCCCAGCCTTCTTTCCAGCTGTGGGAGGGGAGCCAGCACCATCACCTGGCCCTTGTAGTTGGTGGGAATGCCGCCCATGTTATAATGCACGGTGGGGAGGACAGGGATCGGCTCCTTCGTGACGTCCACACCCGCGAAGATCATGGCGGTCTCTGAAATGCCGGGCAGGCGCGTGGCCAGCTGCTCTGGAGGCAGGTGGTGCAGCTGCAGGTAGACGTGATCTTTCTCAGGGCCACAGCCTCTGGGAAGACAGAACGAACACCATCACGTCAGCCAGAGAACAGCAACGGCAGAAGACCTGAGAGTACGTCATCTTGGAAGCCTGTGAGTTTCAACAGGTTGTGATACTGAGGAAAATTTCCCCTCATTTATGGTCGCCCTCTCATCAAATCTTTTCTAAGCATCTACTGTGTGCCAGGGACAATCCTAGCTGCTGGGACACAGCTGAGACCCAGAACAAAAACTCTGCCCTCCCTGAACCCACACGCGTCTCAGGGATCACAGCCTGCTGCGGCTCTCCTTGGTAAGCGCATTAGAAAGGGCTCCATGCCAAACACAGTCATCCCTGCGTATCCACAGCAAGTTGGGTCCAGGACCCCCATGGATACCAAAATCCGTGGATGCTCAAGTCCCTAATACAAAATGGGAGAGTATTTGCATATAACCTATGCACATCTTCCTCTATACTTTAAATCATCCTCATTTAAAGTTTTACATTTAAGCTTTACAACAACTCCAGGATTACTCATAGTACCTAACACAATGTAAATGCTACGTAAATAGTGTTACACTGTGTTGTTTAGGGAACAATGACAAGGAAAAAAAGTCTGCATATTTGTAAGGATGCAATTTTACTTTCAATACATAGCTGGTTGAAACCACACATGTGGAACCAATGGTACGGACGGCCACCATATTCCAGAAAAATACTTGACTTCTCTGTTTTTGTTTTTTTTTCCTTGAGACAGAGTCTCGCTCTGTTGCCCAGGCTGGAGTGCAGTGGCGCCATCTCGGCTCACTGCAAGCTCCGCCTCCCGGGTTCACGCCATTCTCCTGCCTCAGCCTCCCGAGTAGCTGGGACTACAGGCGCCGCCACCTCGCCCGGCTAGTTTTTTGTATTTTTAGTAGAGACGGGGTTTCATCGTGTTAGCCAGGATGGTCTCGATCTCCTGACCTCATGATCCGCCCGCCTCGGCCTCCCAAAGTGCTGGGATTACAGGTGTGAGCCACCGCGCCCGGCCTGACTTCTCTGTTTTTTTAAATATAAAAATGTAAAACCTCCAAAGGCCATACCAGCAGATACTACATTAAAGAACAGGGTCAGGAATGAAAGAGCTGCAAACTGTTTTACTGAAAGCCAAGTAACCCACACCCTTTGAAAAACTGCCGAAAAACACCTGTGGGCATCAGACGCGACACCCAAGGCTCACGTGCCGACTTCAGGTTGCGTGTGCGTCTCTCTCTCCCGCACTGTGTCACATACTCACCCACACTGAGAGAAACTCTGTTCCACAGATCTGAGAAAGAAACTGGCTAAAAGTTTCAAAATGTAGGTCTTTAAGAAAATACCACAGACTAACAGCCCCTGTCAGCAGCTGAGAGAGGTGGCTGTGCCCGTGGGCCTGCACACGGAGGCGAGGGCGAGCGGTGCTGGAACTCCACAGAAGCAACCCCGGCCCATGTGCCCTCTCAGACAATGCTGGTGGCAAATCACACGGACCTTCCTTCGCGGATCTCCAGAGTCATCGACCGAGACACCACGTCTCTAGACGCCAGGTCCTTCGCCACGGGGGCGTATCGCTCCATAAACCTTTCGCCTTGACTGTTAATGAGAATGCCTCCCTCTCCACGACATCCTTCCGTAATGAGACAACCGGCACCATAGATGCCTGCAAAAAAACCCAAACATTTATAGCCTAACAATTGCTAGGACTCTATTTCAAATGCATTATTTTTTTCAAGGTATTTTTTGGGGGAGAGAGGAAGAAGATATGCAGAAGGCATTATATGCAAAACTGAACAGAAAGAACAGTTAAGATACAGTAGAAAGTCTGGATAACAAAAAGCACTGACGAGGCTGACAGCTGCAGCAGAGGTTGGGGCAGAGCAGTGTCCCCAGCGAGGAGAAAGGCCAGCCCACAGACCTCTGGCCGATACTCTGATTACAGCCCAGTGTACACTGGATGCCTCAAATTTTGTTTTAATTTTTGAACATTCTTTGGTACTATGATACTGTGGTGACTAGTTAAGGATACCAGCTTGGAGAATTCATATCTAAATTACTCAAACAGTGGCAAGGACAGTAATAATGATTATTTTAGTTAATATTCACACTGCACTTGCTAGGGGCAGTTCTAGCTGCTTTCCACATGTTAACTCATTTAAGTCTTACAACTACTCCGGGTCGTACTACCCCCTTTCTCAGGGACAGCAAATTAACGCTTTGTAACATCCAGTCATGCAGTTGAGGACACAGCTCAAACCCAAACCTGGGCAGTCCGACGGTCTGTGCTCCAAACAGTGGCTCTGTGACTCCTCAATGCGATGAGAAACAGGGCATGCCTAGCTCTCGAATTTTAACAAAGGAGATCAAAAACCCAAAACTAAACGTATTTCAAAAGCTACAATTTTTGTTAGTATACAAAAAGGGCAATCTTGCTTTTAAAACGAGAATGTGATTCTTGCATCTCACCTGTCTTTTGATTTTCTAAGTTTCAATGCTCTTTTTTTCTGTGGATTACTTCTCACATACTGAAGACAAAGCATGAGAAGTAGAGCTCTAAGCAAATTACAGAGGGAATTCAGGGGCTCAGTGACATTTTATTGATTTAAAAAAGTAATAAAAAAATACAACAGACCAGGTGCAGTGGCTCATGGCTATAATCCCAGCACTCTGAGGGGCCGAGGCAGGAGGATCGCCTAAGCCCTGGAGTTTAAGACCAGCCTGGGCAAAACGGTGACACCCCGTCTCTACCAAAAACAAAACCATCCTCAAAAATTAGCTGGGCATTGTAACGCATGCCTGTAGTCCCAGCCGTTTGGGAGGCTGAGGTGGAAGGATCCTTTGAGCCCGGGAGACAAAGGCTGCAGTGAGCCAAGACTGCTCCACTGCACTCCAGCCTGGGCAACAGAGCAAGACCCCGTCACTAAACAAATTAAAAACAAAAACCTACAACAAATTCATTTCTTATTTTCATCCCTTCCAGGGATCAGAAAGCTGACACTGACAGAGAAAGAGAAGGCACACGTCTGGTTCTTCAGCACCACTTCAGGGGTCTCCATCATCCACAGGTCAGAAAAGCAACTCAGAGAAGTCTGGGACGAGTCACCTCAAACAAGAGGCAGATGTGTGTGTCTCTCTCTCTGACTCATTCTGAAGAACCTCCCCCAAACTCAAGACTTCAACTGTCATTCCTGTGTTAATGTCTCCAAATTGCACATTCGTAAGCTCAACCGTCAGACGTCCCCGAGATGAGCGCATCTTCCCCACAACAAGCTCCCTCAGTGGTCGTGTGGGCCGAGCCCCAATGTCCGAACGTCACATGCGGTTCTGTCATGGCTGTGCCCTGACTTTACATCCCATCATCGCGGGAGCTCCATGTTCTCCTACAAAGCCGAAATCTGCCTGTGCTGCTTCTGGGTTCCACGGCATTGTCCCAGCTCTCAGAATGCTCACTCGGTAAACCCTGATGGAGACCCTACTGCGTGCTGGGCCTGGGCCACCCAGCTAACGAGAAGACCTGCCTGCCTGAGGAGCTGACAACCTCGTTGTGAAGAGGGACACTGAACAATCCCTGCTTTACCTTTTTTTTGAGACAGAGTCTACTCTGCTGCCCAGGCTGGAGTGCAGTGGTGCGATCTCGGCTCACTGCAACCTCTGCCTCCCAGATTCAAGCATTCTTCTTGCCTCAGCCTCCCAAGTAGCTGGGATTACAGGTACATGCCACCATGCCATGCTGATTTTTGTATTTTTAGTAGAGACGAAGTTTCACCATGTTGGTCGGGTTGGTCTCGAACTCCTGACCTCAGGTGATCTGGCCGCCTTGGCCTCCCAAAGTGCTGGGATTACAGGTGTGAGCCACCGCGCCTGGCCTCAATCCCTGCTTTACTGCTGGCATAAGCATCACCAAGGCAGGGTTTAGGGCTCTTGAGAAATGCGTAAGATGCTGGCCCAAACTGCCTTAGGGGAAGGAGAGTGTGGGAAAAGTCTCCTTAAGGAAATGACATTGAAGTTAGGACCTGAGAGCTGAAAAAGCTGATCTTCAAAACCATGTTATTACATAAAACCAGGGAGGAGCAATGAGTAGGCACCACACGCTTACAAGACACACGAGCTGAACGCCTGCCGGGCAAGGCGTCCTGCCCTACCTGTGGGGTGGAACTGAACAAACTCTAGGTCCTGGCAGGGAAGGCCTGCCCTGGTGATCATGGCCGTGCCGTCGCCGGTGCTGGTGTGGGCAGACGTGCAGCTGAAGTAGGTGCGCCCGTAGCCTCTGGAAACAACAGACAGCAGTGACTGACAGCGGCCCACGTCCGGACCTCCTGTCTGGTGAGATCACAGAACGGACACAGCAGCCCCCGGGCACCGTCTTCTCAGTGCTGTCTGTGTGCACACAACCCCCTACTCACGCACACCCCACACACATCACTGGGGGCCATGCCAGTGGTGCTGCTACCCTATGCAGGTAGGATAGAAGCCTGGGATCGGAGAAGGGACTTCCATTTGTATTTTATTTATTTATTTTGAGATAGGGTCTAACTCTGTCGCCCAGGCTGGAGTACAGTGGCACGATCTCAGCTCACGGCAACCTCCGGCTCCCAGGTTCAAGTGACTCTTCCGCCTCAGCCTCCCGAGTAGCTGGGATTACAGGTGTGCACCACCACGTCCATTTAATTTTTGTATTTTTAGTAGAGATGGGGTTTCGCCATGTTGGCCAGGCTGGTCTCGAACTCCTGACCTCAAGTGATCCTCTCACTTCAGCCTCCCAAAGTGCTGGGATTACAGGCATGAGCCACTGCGTGCCTGGCCCTATTTGTATTTAACTTTGTGCTGTTCAAAAGATTTCCCCAATAAGCATATACTACTTTTATAATGAAAATTTTAAAATTTTTATGGGTTTTGTTTTTTTCTCCCCAATTTACTGAAGTATGATTGATGAATTAAAAAAAAAAACTATATATTTAAGGTGTACAACGTGATGATTTGATATATTTTGTGAACTGATGACACAATCAAATTAATACACATCTATCACCTCATATAATTATCCTTTTTTTTTTGGAGATACAGATGCCTAAGGTCTACTCTGTTTGCAAATTTCAAGTTATAATATTAATGATACCCACTGTGCTGTATAATATTAACTATAGCCCCCACGCTGTATAATGTTAACTCTAGCCACCGTGCTGTCTAATATTCACTATAGCCACTGTGCTGTATAATGTTAACTGTAGCCACCGTGCTGTATAATAGTCACTATAGCCACCGTGCTGTATAATTCACTACAACCACCGTGCTGTATAATGTTAACTGTGGCCACCGTGCTGTATATTCACTATAGCCACCATGCTGTATGTTAACTCTAGCCACCGTGCTGTGTAATATTCACTATAGCCACCATGTTATATATTAGACCTTCTGAACCTCACCTGGTAACGGGAAGTCACACCTTTCATCAGCATCGCCGCAGTCTGCATTCCCCCAGCCCCTGGCAACCACTGTCCTACTCTGTTTCCATGAGTTTTGACTTTTTTAGATTCCACGTACAAGTGACATGCAGTATCTGTCATTCTGTGCCTGGCTTGTTTCACTTAACATAATGACTTTGGGTTCATCCATGCTGTCACAAATGACAGGATTCCCTTCGTTTTCACAGCTGAGTAATATTCAGTTGTGTATACACACCACATTTTCATTAAACACCAACACATATTTAGGTTGTTTCCATATCTCGGGTATTGTGAACAACGCTGCAATGAACATGGGGGTCCAAGTGTCTCTTTGAGCTTCTGATTTCATGCCCTTTGGATATACACCCAGAAATGGGGTTGCTGGAGCACATGGTAGTCCTGTGAATTCTGAGGAACCTCCAGAGTTTCCCACAATAGTTGTACTAATTTACATTCCCCCCAACAGCACACAGGGTCCCCTTTTCTCCACATCCTCACCAACACTTGCTCTCTCTTGTCCTCTTGGTAACAGCCATTCTAACTGGAGTGAGATGAGATGATGTCTCATTGGGGTTTTTAATTTGCATTTCTCTGGTGCTCAGTAATGCTGAGCATTTTTTCATACATCAATTGGCCATTTGTTTGTCTTCTCTGGAAAAATATCTATTCAAGTCCTTTGTCCATTTTTAGTAGGGTTGTCTTTTAGTAGGGTTTAGTAGGTTGTTTTTAGTAGGGTTTTTTTTTCTATTTTAGATACTAAGATATTATTAGATACAAGGTTTGGAAAATATTTTTTCCCAACCTGTAGTTTTGCTGATTTCTTCCTTGGCCGTATTGACACTTTTTAACTTTGAAAATGGTTAAAGTAACTGACAGTGTATAAAATTAAAGTTACTTATTTTCATTACGTGGAGAAAAAGGACTTATCCATCCCAGGAATCAGTATTAACACAGTACCCACTAAAACAAGAGGGATTTTGCCAGAAAACCCCATGGGACTCTTTGGGCCGCAGTTTCCTCATCTAAAATCGGGACAGGTAAGCTGTGAACCTGATGGCAGCCACTCCGGTCTACTGAGGGCCATGCTTTCTCACCGCCTGAGGCAGGTGCTCCCGTCCTTACCCTTTACAGGTGAGGAACCATGGCTGGGAGAGGCCATCACCCTCACAAGGTTATATCAAGGCCTGTGTCTGAATCGTTATTCTACAATACTTTTATTTTCATTAAAACAAAATGAAATAACTCTAAATGAAAGTTATTCATTTTTATAAATGAAATAAGTAGAAATTAGAGACCTACCCTGTGGCAACAACAGTGTTCTTTGCTCTTATGCGGTGGATGGACCCGTCCTCAATGCACAGTGCGATGACACCACGGCACTCCCCGTTCTCCATCAGGAGATCCAAGGCAAAATACTCCACAAAATAGCTGGTATCATATCGCAGAGACTAAAAGAAAGAGAAAAAAAGGGCAAGAAGTGTTAAGCCAACCTTTGAGGTTTTAAGATGGTATTTGCTCGTGTGAATAGGTGAAAGAACCTGATCCAAATGGACCAGGTAAATCCAAGGAGATCAGCAAAAGAGTCAAGGACACTGTCAGAGCCCGAGAGGCATTCCACACCAAGCAGCACAAACAAGGCAGGTGCACTAGAGAACACAGCAGCAACAGCTCCTATTTTGGTGACACATTTCCTATTTCTACACAACCCGAAGAGGCACTCCACACTGTCTGGTGGCCACAGGCAGCTCCGCTCAGAGTTTGGTGCCAGAGTGAGGTCCACAGACCATGGGGTCACAGCCCAGGTGGGAGCTGCTGGCAACACACAACCACTTAATTAATTAAAATAAATCAAACGTTCAGCTCTTCAGCTACACCTGCCACATTAGCAACAGCAACATGTGGCTGGCAGCTCCCAAAGCGGACGGTTGCAGACAAGCAGATTCCAGCACTGCAGAAAGGTAAGCACTGGACAGCACTGCCTGCCTGGACCTGCTATTCCCTCAGCCGGTGCGAGGTGCCCTCGTAAGCCTGGGCCAGCTCCCCACATGATAGCTCCTGCTCCGGACGGAGCTGCTTTCTCCTCCCACCACACACTCATCCCTGCACTCAGCCACAGAGAAGGCACTGGTGTTGTAACAACTTGCAAATTAACGGTCTGTCCCCATTCATCAGAAAACAATAAAGTTCAGAATGTTGAATACTCTGAATTGATACCGTTCAGAGTATTATTTGGCCACGCCAAAGCTGACCCTGATTACCCAGTAACTATTGTCACCTCAAGTCTTTGTCCAGTGATAACAATTAATGTTAAAACAATCCATGGCCAGGTGTGGTGGCTCATGCCTATAATCCCAGCACTTTGGGAGGCTGAGGCGGGTGGACTGCCTGAGCTCAGGAGTTCAGGACCAGCCTGGGCAACATGGGAAACGCTGTCTCTACTAAAATACAAAAAATTAGCCAGGCATGGCGGCGTGCACTTATAGTCCCAGCTACTCAGGAGGCTGAGGCAGGAGAATCGCTTGAACCCAGGTGGCTGAGGTTGCAGTGAGCAGAGATTGCGCCATTGCACTCCAGCCTGCGTGACAAGAGTGACACTCCATCTCAAAAACAAAGCAAAACAAAACAAAACAAACAAAACCAACCCATTCAGGAACTCAGAGGTGGTAAAACAGCCTTAAAATACTTTTTTCTTTTTTTGAGACAGGTCTCCTGTTGCCCAGGCTGGAGTGCAGTGGTATGAACATGGCTCACTGTCTCAAGTGATCCTCCTGCCTCAGCCTCCTGAGTAACTGGGATTACAAGCATGTACCACCATGCCCAGCTAATCTGTCAACTTTTTGTAGAGACAGGGTCTCGCTATGTTGTCCAGGCTGGTCTCAAACCTCTGGTCTCAAGTGATCCTCCTGCCTTGGCCTCCTAAAGTGCTGGGATTACAGATGTGAGCCACTGTGCCTGGCCTGCTTGCTCTGTTCTTATATTTTGAGTATCACATATCCCAAGTTAAAAACCTAGTATATAAGATTATCAATTCAACTTTCCAAAATGGATACAAGAAATAACATTTTGCCTTAGGGACAGCTTCTCACAGCACATGCCTGGTGCTTTCACATCAACAGTCGCTGCATGTGTCCTACACCGTTGTTCTCTGTTGCTTTTTACATAATCTCTGGCGGACTCACTGGGCATGCTAACCCATTCCCCGCTGTCACCATAAGCCCCAGCACTACATGTCCTGTCTCAGGTGGACACGGGGCAGCCTTACCCTTCCATATAAGGTGTGCAATAGTGAGTGGCCGGTCCGATCAGCCACACAGCAGCACCGATGGGACTGCCCGCCCTTTCCAAACGTGAGGCTCTGTCCACCAAATGCATGCTGATAAATCTTCCCATCTTCAGTTCTGCTAAACGGCATGCCGTAATTTTCCAGCTGTGAAAGACAAAAACAAACAAAAACCTTATTACCTTAAAGGAGTCAAGATATTCATAGCTCATCTACACTGAACAACTTTAACACAAATCTGCAAACCCAAAGTAACTTATTTTATGAAAATGTCAACACTTCATCAAAGAGAAGTCTTCTTGTTACGTGTAATGCATAGTTCGTGACGGAAAAAGACTCCTCTTGTGGGCTTTGCTCATCACCATTCTTTCGGCCGGCCACATCTGCCTCAATTGCTTACATCCTTTCCAGGACTCTTTTTGACTAGAAACAGACCACGAGCACGCCCAGAGCCTCCCGCCCATCACCTCAACCACGGCGGTGGGAGCCTGCTCTGTCATGTAGTGGATGGCATCCTGGTCCCCCAGCCAGTCGGAGCCCTTCACGGTGTCGTACAAATGCCACCTCTAGTTGTCCTCCTCCATGTTCCCCAGAGCAGCGTTGATTCCTCCCTGGAAACACCAACCACTCCTTACAAGCCACACACAGGAGCCCCAGCTTTGTCTTCCAGGCCCAAATCCACCCACTGGGGGATCCAGAGAAAGCCAACTCCTCACGCGGTGACTCCCGGCGAGGGCTGACCTCAGCGCAGGAGCAGCGAGGCCCGACAGATTCCGGGTCACAACCCTCCCCAGCTCGCCCAGTGATTCAATCCCTTAGCCTCCGTCTCCTCATCTGTGTGGTGGAGACAGAGGGAGCTCCAGGAAGGGCGGACCGGAGCCGTGAGGGAAAGGCTACCTGTAATATGCTTATTACCTAACATATCTGGCACAGAAAAGGTACTCAGCAAATCTTTCCAGATAATGGTATTAACAAATCTTCCCAGTGGCATTTACGGGCATGTGTTAAAGACCAGAAGTGTTTCCTGCCAAGTAATAAGCTCCACACTCAGAGTCGCACTCCCCTGTACCCCTACTTCCTCTGGCTGTGTGTGCCCACCACCGTCTTACTCCTCAGAGAGTCCCAGAAGACAGCAGCACAGGGACAAATAAAGCCCTTGCCCTTTCCTTCCCCACCCTAAATTCTGATTCCTCCTCTTTAGATGATCTCCTTTTCTTAAGGTGTTGGGGCGGTGGGGGTGGGTGGGGAGGAAAGTAGGCGAGATGGTCAAAGAAAACCCAAGTGTGACTGGAGTCCCAACTAGGAGTGACAACAAGGCTCCAGCCCTTCCAAGTCTCCAGGGAACAGGCTCCAGGGAAAGACCACTGAGAGGGTGAGCTGAGTGAGCAAGGCACAGCAAGAGGCCATGTGGCTGGAGCATGGGGAGGAGGCAGGAGGCTGCCCAGGTAGAAAGCGCAAGGCTGTGCGGGACCTGCACAGAGTGGGAGCACGGTGGGGCACCTTTCTCCTACCTGCGCTGCAACAGTGTGTGACCTGGTAGGAAACAGCTTTGTAACACATGCTGTATTAAACCCTGCCTCAGAAAGGCCAAATGCAGCTCGCAAGCCTGCCCCTCCAGCGCCTACCACCACTGCATCAAATTCATGATCCACTACTGGATACTGAGCAGAAATCTGGAAAAGAAAAATTCACCTGTCAATCACGTGCTCCACTACGCCAAACACGAAGACTCTTGTTACAGTGAAGGAGCTTGACAAAGACAAAAGGACCAACTGCTAGGCACACAGGGCCTCCATCCTGTCCCGGGGCTGAGCCCTGAACAGTGCGGGGAGAGGTGGGCACATTCGTATGTGGAGAAGGGACTGACAATCAGATTCTATGAATGGTAGAGGGTCTGTCCCGTGGGATGAGACTAAGGACCACAACTCTACTTCAGGGCCATGCCTGTGCTTATGGCTGAGAAGGTGCCAAGGAGTATTCAGTCGCTATTGTGAGCTTATGAGAAAAGAACTTCTCAGCAAGTTTCAGTTTTCCAACAGAGAGAGAACAGGCACACTAAATACCAAGGAACCCACACCCGCGTGGGCCCACGGTCCTAATTTCAGTAGGAATTTTATCATCTATCACAGCAGATACTGTTCATTTTATTTTAATTTATTGCTTTACTTGATCCAAATTTAGATCTAGTTTATAGATACATTAAGAAATATAAGTAAAAATGCTAACATCTATGTTTGTGTTTGTACTTGCAGTTAAGTATTACTACACTGAAAATAATTTCAGCATGCATTGGATACCCATGAGAAATTTTTCTCTTATGTCTATGACTCATATGAAAACAAACTGGTATAGATCCTTACCCCCAAGCCAAAAAAATCATTTATAATGGAACAAAAAGCATGAACTTACGGAATCTGAAACTTTAGCAGATGCCCTCTTGTTCCCATCAACAGTGAAGTGAAAACCTCGGGTTCCTGTTTGCAACACTGTTGGCCACTGGTGACACAGAAGACACAGATGCAGAGGGTTAGCGTCCTGAAGGAACAGATGCTATGGGGGACAGCAATTTAAACTTCCCCTTCTTATGTACCCAGGTGCTCCTGTGCATCCAGGGAGCTCAGCTGAGACTCTCTACTTAACTCTGAAGGGCAGCCCAAGGGGCGAGGAAGGACTGAGCCCCCGGTCGTCCTTTCCACCCCAACTCGGCACTCTAGAAAACCAGGATGAAGCCTGTTTCCAAACAGGATACTCACTGACTCAGATACGACATGAAAAAGGCACACTTCCTCTGTAAAGTCTTAATTTATGCTACTTAGTGGAGAAGGGGAGACATCTATATCGTATTACTGTATGTGGTATTTTGCAAATAATGAAGCATTTTAACTGGCTCCATCATAGCCCTTTCCACATTACAGTTCCAATCGTCCATGAGGGCTTGCGGTCAGTTCAAAAGGCACTGGACACTGAATCAGGAGATCTGTATTCTGGAGCAGTAAAAGCTGACAGCCCAGAGGGACGAGGTGTCATCCCTTCATCACACAGGAGGACGCTGGATGCACACTCTCCCCTGCCTGGCTGCTCCTGGCTTTTTCCTGGCCAATGTCTACAACTTGACACATCTTGCTGCCTAAATTTTCCATCTTAGAAATCTTTACCCAAGAAAACTGGTTTTAGTGTTTAGTTTTTAGCGGCTGTGTGTGAGACAGGTGACACTGTCCATATGCTAAGGTTGGCCAGTCATTTAGAGGATACATTTTCCATTCTGCTGGGTGCATTTTAGAAGACCTTTGAATAGTCTCAGAAATATCATAAAGAATAGTTTTAGGGGCTGGGCACGGTGGCTCCTGCCTGTAATCCCAGCATTTTGGGAGGCCAAGGTGGGTGGATCACCTGCAGTCAGGAGTTCAAGACCAGTCTGGCCAACATGGGGAAACCCTGTCTCTACTAAAACTTAGCCGGGCATGGTGGTGGGCACCTGTAACCCCAGCTACTTGGGAGGCTGAGGCAGGAGAATCGCTTGAACCCAGGAGGCAGAGGTTGCAGTGAGCCTAGACTCTGCCACTGCACTCCAGCCTGGGCAACAGAGCGAGACAACGTCTCCAAAAAAAGAAAAGAGAGAGAAAAGGAAAAAAAAAAAAGCTTTAGGAAATAATACACTCAGCAATCAGAAGAGGGGATGTGAGGGATGTCTTCAAGTATTTAGAAATACTTGCAATTCAGAAATTACTTATTATGTGGGATAAAAAATTATTCTCCATTTCTCCAATTTCTAGTCTGCTTTTATTGACATAAGCTAATTCAGTTTTTTCTTTTTTCAGAAAATGAATGAGAAAGAACAAATATTCTTCTACCTTAGTATAATTTTTGACAAGGTAAAATCATATTTTAAGAAAGAAGTCTTTGAAATAATTTTAATACAAATGTTCTTTAAAATTTTGTAAACTGCCCTATCAGCAGGTAACAGCACCACCAACAACAGTGTATTACACCAAATGTAAGTAGAAACAGTGAGATCACTAAATGTTTATTTGTTCTTTCCAGGATGCTGATGTGGAATACCCACTGCCCGGCCCCCGCCACACACACACAGAGCCAGCTTAAAAGGGGCAGCTCCCATAACACAACCGTGAACAAATTATCACACCATCCCCCTGGGGACAAGGACACTCACCCTCTGTGTCTAAATCTAATCTGGGGCAGAGTTTTGAATTTGAAAGCCCAACTTTAAGCCAATTTCAGTCTTTAGATAAAACTGAAAACTAGTTTTGACACAAGACTAGTCTTGTGTGCCAATTATTAACTTTTTTAGGAGAAACTATCAAACATTTCCTCTAAGAAAAAAATGGGGAACATAAAAAAGGAATATTAGACCTTGCTTAACAATATGTAATTTCAGGCGACTGAATTAGGAGGTGGAGGGGGAAAAGAAAGAAGTGCAGAGACATTAATCCCGAAATCTAGCAAAGTGAGGGGTCCTCATCTAATCAAATGCAACTATAAATCATGAGCAAGAGACTAATCTGCATGTACAACCCATACAATCACAGAAGCAGCCAGCGAAGAACCTAAACACGCATGACCAAGAAGCGGAAGTAGGGTAGTTTAAGTGAACTAAGTCCCCTGTCCAGGCAAGAAGTCTAAAACGGATAAAAATGCACCTGCACAACCTGCACATCCGCTAAAGAAACAGAGGTCTTACAAACACCAAGAGTCAATATCAGAGACAGGAATTGCTTTCACGGAAAATGAACTGGGGGCAGTAGTATACTCACTGATTCTTTTACAACTATGTGTAATTATTCTCACTAGAATGTTAGTGTTTATTATTTTAAAAACGGATACTTAAAATACAGTTCAGCCAGGTACAGTGGCTCACGACTGTAATCCCAGCCCTTTGGGAGGTTGAGGCGGGCAGATCACGAGGTCAGGAGATGGAGACCATCCTGGCTAACACGGTGAAGACCATCCTGGCTAACACCATCTCTACTAAAAATACAAAAAAAATCAGCCAGGCGTGATGGCAGTAGTTCCAGCTACCGTGGAGGCTGAGGCAGGAGAATGGCGTGAACCCGGGAGGCGGAGCTTGCAGTGAGTCAAGATAGCGCCACTGCACTCTAGCCTGGGCCACAGAGTGAGAATCCCTCTCGGAAAAAAAAAAAACAAATACAGTTCACACATGGTTACTGTGCACAGGCTGTGAGCCCTGGTTCACAAGAGCACCACCAAAGGTTTCAAACATTACCCACAGAAACCCCACTAACCCCACGGAAAGACGGAACCTCAGAGAGGATTCAAGTAGGTCGGCTGGCTCTGGATCCTGGACTTGGCCCCTATCTAAAGACCCTTGGGAAAAATCTCTGAGACTCCCAACTGATATTAATATCCAGGTTTCATATCAAAACCAAGTCACAATTTTTCAAATAAATCAGCAAAAACATCATGAAGAATGCAGAATGGAATGCCACTGTTGTTACAATTATCCCAAGAAGCAAAGCAAACGTTTACTACTATAATGGCCTAAATAATGTATTTCTAGAACACCATTAAACATATGCAGAACAAACTGCAAAGAAATGAAATCAATTTGTCTTAGAACAATATATTTGATGTTCATGCTCAGGGATTTGAAAAACTTCACCTGAAATAAGCAGTTAACCCAGTAACTATTTAAGTTTCTTGGTTTTACTTTTCCTCTGATTAAACTGTTTTCGAACAGTTTGCAAGCTGTGTCAGTGCATCAGGACATAAAAAGAAACCAAAAACGAAGTCTGATAAGCTCGTCACTTGAAAGCAGCTGTAAATACAGAATGATCAATACACCACAGAACTGGCCAAAATAAGATTAAAAAATTCTCTCTGGACTTCACTAAAATTATCCTCAGCATCTATTTTCCAAACACATTTCTCAGTTGGCTATCATTAATTTCTTTTTTTCTGCTAATTTGATTATGTTGTTACTTTGTAAACTCCAATTCTTCAGGAAAAAAAACCTATCTGAAATGCCGATAAACATACTGCTTGCAGGCAGAATTTCTGTAGGAAACGCTAACTTCAAGATAAAAAGACTTTTACAAAACCCAAGACTAAATTTTGGTTCAATTTTGCTATCTTGCCATCTTGTCTGAGGTGCCTCCGCCGCTGGCGGGGTCTGAGGCTGCAGAAGGAACACTGGGCACCATCCGGGTTGAGGACAAAGGCAGCAGCCCTTGCTTTTCTCCAATCACAAGCTAACGTTTCCCCTAAAAAGCCCCACTGACCATGGGCTTTACTTCCTGCCTGTGGACGCCCTCCAAGCAGCTTTTTTTTTTTTTTTGAGACGGAGTCTCGCTCTGTCGCCCTGGCTGGAGTGCAGTGGCCGGATCTCAGCTCACTGCAAGCTCCGCCTCCCGGGTTTACACCATTCTCCTGCCTCAGCCTCCCGAGTAGCTGGGACGACAGGCGCCCGCCACCTCGCCCGGCTAGTTTTTTGTATTTTTTTAGTAGAGACGGGGTTTCACCGTGTTCGCCAGGATGGTCTCGATCTCCTGACCTTGTGATCCGCCCGTCTCGGCCTCCCAAAGTGCTGGGATTACAGGCTTGAGCCACCGCGCCCGGCCCAAGCAGCTCTTAAAAGCCCAAGATGCGGCAGGGGTCTCTGCTCAGTCAGCAAGCACCAACCACAGCAACACACTAGAACGTTTACATACTTTCTGATGTTGACAGGATGGCTGTATGACTAATCTTCACATTTAACTCAACGAGGTTTTAAATAACTATTTCAAAAAGGAGAAAACCGCACATTTATGGGCATAATTCAAATTAATATTGCTGAATGCCTTGGTTCCTACTGACTGTTTTACTCTGCAATTTAAAATTACTTCGTAATTAAGGAGGTGGGTGGGTAAGTTCATTCAAAAGAACCAAGCAACGAAAACTATCCAATTCAGCTTGATTCTGATTCTGAAGGTGCAATCGTAGAGGGCACATTCAGACAAACTCAGAGAGCAAGGGCTCAGGGAAGTATAACCCTGACCATCATCCTGGACTAAGCCGAGCCCGGCCCTCGAGGCACTCAGCGCACAGGCAAGCACAGGTCCCGGCGTCCTCACCCGGTCAGTGCGCTGAGCTCTCCATCTGATTTTTAAAAACTGGCACAGCTGCTTTTAAACACTGGCACAGTTTTGGTGGCTCAAGGGCCACCAAACACGACCCAAAGTAGAGGCCCTTAACTTACAAGGTCCCGAAGTGGACATGCACAGATTTGCCCTTTCTGGAAAGCAGAACTGCAAGCCCAAGCTCGGGCGCGCAGCGCTACCAACCGGACGCCCACCGGCCGAGCCCGGCCACTCCTCGCACCCACCCGGGCGGTTTCACCCGCCCCGCCCGCCCCACCCACGGGCTACGGGCGGCCCCTCGGGACAACCTGCACAGAGGGCGGCAGAGGCCCAGCCCAGCCAGAGCGGCCACGGGCCGCTATCCGCTCGGGTGACCTTGGGCAGAGACGACTCCTCCCCGAGTCCACCCGCCAGGCACTGAGGCGAGGGGCTACCTCAGCCCGCGGGGTCCCCAGACCCCAGGTCCGGACTAAGGGGGCAGAGATGACGACCAGCAAGCCCGGGGTCGTGACCTTCACCGGGACGCAGACTACCTGCTAAGGACCGAGCTCCCCGGTCCCCCGAGTCCGCCCCGCGGCTCCCCGGGCACCGACCTAGGGCTCTCCCAGCCCCTTCCCGATTCCGGGACAGGAGGCGCGGGGGCGCGGGGACCCGGCGCCCGCTCCACTCGCACCCGCTGGGGACCGTCCCGCTCCTACCGCCGCCTCGGACCCCGCCTGTCCCGCCCCGGTCCACGGTACGGACTGACCGCCTTGGCCAGCGCCAGGCGCCGAGTGCTCAGCAGCCGCGACAGCCTCCGGACCCCCGACATGACTGTTGACGCCGCCACGCAGTCCCTCCAGTCCCTGCGCAGACTGCGTCTGCGCACCACGCCGGGGTCGCGCTAGGGGGATATCGCGCCTGCGCACCACGCAGGGGTCGAGCGGTGCGGTAGTGGGGGACATCGCGCCTGCGCACCACGTCACGCCCGGGCGGGGGCTGCGTGGGGGCGCCGCGCCTGCGCAAAGCGGACCCGCGGACGCAGGCGTTGTGGGGACGCGAAGGTCCTGGGCTCCCCGACCGAGGTAGAGCGGGCCCTATTTCGGGGAGGTGTTGGGCACCAACATTTTTAAAGCGCCGTGGGTGGCTCTGCGGGATCGCCTAGACCGAGGGGGCCTGAACGTCCAGACCACAGGGAATGGGGTGGGAGGGGCTGCGCTGGTCCGCGGAGGTGGGCGGGAGCGACCCGGGGCCTCCGGCCTCTACTGAGCGGGAGTGACCGCCGGTCATCGGCCTCCGAGGGGCGGGAGCGATCCTCAGCCCTGTCCTTGGCTTCTGGCTTCCGGCTGATTTTTAAATTTTTTGTAGTGGCGGGAGCTTGCTGTGTTGGCTGGGCTGGTCTCGAACTCTTGGCCTCAAGCGATCCTCCCTCCTCGGCCTCCCCAAGTGCGGGGATTGGGGCGGAGCCACCGCGCAGGGCCGTGGTCAGCTGTTAAAGATGCGTAGATGCCTTTGGCTTATACGCCTTTCTGCTAGCTTACCCCGATTTTGCTTCAGGTTCAGAGAGTATTTTAATATTTCTAGTGTGTCTTTTTGTAAGATATCTGAAATATTTTTGTGGAATGAAGTGGCATGAAAAATAAACCAATAATCCTTAGTAATTTTGTTTCCTGTCTTTTCACTTTAAATTATTAAAATCTTTCTCTTGTACAAAAATGTTTAACAGTGTTATTTTAGTACATTTGCAATGGTTCAGTCCCATTTTATTGATATTTGGGTTGTTTTCCATTTTTGCTCTTAATAAATAACACCGTGCAGAACATATTTGTGACCATAACTTCCTCTTTAGGATTATTTTCTGGGATATATGCCTCAGACGTGGCCTTTATTGGCTTGCAGGGAATGAACATAGTACCTCCTAGACTTTTTTTTTAGTTATGCAGTTTTGGTGCTGGGTTAGTTATCTATCTAATTTTGTTTTGTTTTGTCTGAGATGGAGTTTCGCTCTTGTTGCCCAGGCTGGAGTGCAATGGTGCGATCTCAGCTCACTGCAACCTCCTCCTCCAGGGTTCAAGAGATTCTCCCGCGGACAGTGGGGATCACGCGGCTGCCCTCCAGCCTGGGCAACAGAGCAAGACTCCATCTAAAAAAAAAAAGAGAGATTCTCCCACCTCAGCCTCCCAAGTAGCTGGGACTACAGGCCACCGCCACCAAGCCCAACTAATTTTTGTATTTTTAGTAGAGATGGGGTTTCACCATATTGGCCAGGCTGGTTTCAAACTCCTGACCTCAGGTGATCCACCTGCCTCAGCCTCCTGAAGTGCTGTGATTACAGGCGTGAGCCACCTCGCCTGGCCTTAATTTTTTAATTCCATAATTACCACAAACTCCTTCGTATTAAGCTCCGAGACATATTTTTGTCATATCTTTATTGCTTATCGTAATTTTCTATCTTTAGATGTTAAGTATTTGTTGAAAATCCCATGAAAAGTTTTCAGAAATTGGATTGGATTTCTTGTTTATTATACATCCCTTGACTATTTTGTAATCATGTGTATTTGTGGAGGTCACATGTAAACAAATTTAAAGTGATTCTACTTTGTGAAAATGTGCAACCTCGTGTAGGTACTCAGTAAATTAGTAAATTCTTACTAACGTTAGCCCCCTAGCCTTGCTATAGAGGGTGCATGCTGAGCCCGAAGCAGAGAGCTCTGTCATCTCTGCATTCATCACCACCACACCAGGAGGCCTGAGGAGCTTCTAGCACTGTTTGTACCTTCCCCACCACATCACCCCCCCTGCCTTCCTCACAGTCTTCCTTCTGATCAGAAGACCCTTTCCTTCTTTCTCTGCCTGTCAGAATGCTGCTCACTCTTCAAACCCTAGCTCATATGAAAGTCTGGTGTGAGCCCACTTTTTTCGAATTGATTCTGTATCTTTGCTACAGCTGTATGAGGGTTCTCCAGAGAAATAACCAATAGAGGGGAGAGATGTAAGGAACTGGTTTAAAGGTTCAAATGCTAATCTCATCCAAAAACTCCCTTAGAGACACACCCAGAAATAATGCTTAACCATGTATCTGAGCACCTCATGATACAGTCAAGTTGACATACAACATTAACCATCGCAGCAGCCATACACTTAAACGTATTTGTACCAGAGAACTTACCTGATTCTACCTGCACTTCAGATGCTTAAGACATGTCTGTTTTCTCCACTTTCCCCAACCAGACTGTGAGTCACTTTCATGTAAGTTCTTGGTTTTGTTTGTTTGTTTTTGAGATGGAGTCTCGTTCTGTCGCCAGGCTGGAGTGCAGTGGTGTGACCTCGGCTCACAACAACCTCCACCTCCCGGGTTCAAGCGATTCTCCTGCCTCAGCCTCCCGAGTAGCTGGGACTACAGGTGCCGCCACCTCGCCTGACCCTGGTCTTTTTTCCTTCTTTGAATCCCGTAGGGCCTCAGCGCTGTGCAGCACATAGTTAAAACTGAAAAAAAATTCTTGAATAAAAGTAATTAATGTTTTTATTCTTTACTTCAAGGTGTATCTCCATGAATAACCTCAATGATCCCCCAAATTGGAATATCCGGCCTAATTCCAGGGCGGATGGTGGTGATGGAAGCAGATGGAATTATGCCCTGTTGGTTCCAATGCTGGGATTGGCTGCTTTTCGTAAGTCATGGTTTTCTTAAAATTCATGTTTTCCGGGCTGAGAGTGTGGAGCCCCAGTGAGGGAGGCAGCATGATGTGGGAGCCTGAAGGCTGTGACTTTGGGACCTGCCAGGGACAGCCGAGTTTTATCCCATGCAGTGAACCGTGGGCAAATCACTTAACCTCTGAACCTCCGTTTTCCTGTTCACAGGAGATGGAGAATCATAGTTAACCTCAGCACATTGTGAGGATAAGTCAGCCAAGGCGTTCAGAAGCATTTTGTGTGGGGTGGGTTTTAATAACTAAGTTCCCTCTCAAGGCTTTGCTGCTCTCAAGTCAGGGGGGCGGTTCCTTGTTTCAGGTGCCTTCATAAGGACTGATGGGGGAAAAAATGGGTGTAAAGGAAACCAGTGGGCTGGGTGTGGTGGCTCACACCTGTAATCCCAGCACTCTGCGAGGCCCAGGTGGGCAGATCACATGACCAGTATGAGCCACACGGCAAAACCCCGTCTCTACAAAAATACAAAAATTAGCCAGTTGTGGCCATGCACACCTGTAGTCCCAGCTCCTCAGAAGGCTGAGGTGGGGAGATCAGTGGAGCTGGGAGGTCGAGGCTGCAGTGAATGGAGATGGCACCACTTGCCCTCCAGCCTGGGCAACAGGGTTTAAAAAAAACAAAAAAAGAAAACCAGTTTTGGAAAACCAGTAATGTTTAATGTTTAGGAAATCAATCTTCGGAGACTTCATCCAGGAAATTTCTGCTTGGCCTGGCCAGAAATTCTCTCTGGTTTAGATTGACTTGGCACCACGTTGGGGACCTGTCAGTCACATGCAGACTTACATCCCCACCACACAATCAATTCACTGATGCAGAGGAGTGAGTTTTGTGTTTCTTCACATTCCGTGGTTCTGGGCTGGCACTTAGGAACATGAGAGACTGAATAATTGAATGGAAGAAAGGCAAACTGCCCTCTAGCTGTAGTGATACATTTTATGTAGAGGCTTTTATCTGCTTCCATGTCTCAGGTCAGAAGTTTTGCTGTAGAGGAAGAGGAGGCTGGTAAGAGCAGGAGGTTTTTATGACTCAGCGATCTGCACAGTGCTTGCTTCTTGGTGAAAGACAGGGCAGGTCCACATCCAGTGCTAAGGGACTGCCATATGAAAAGCTCACCCGCCTGCAGGCTTGGAAAAAAAAAACACTTAACACTTGGAGAGGCTACTGTTGCCTGTGGCTAGGGTGAGTGGATTGGAAGGCTTAAAATTACTCTTACTAATATAATAATTAATTGGCTTTGAGACTGGGAGAGGCCCTGAAGTGACTCATTTTCCATTTGTTTTTCAGACTCATCTCCAGCTTTTATAGTCTTTCATGATAACTTTCACTTTTGAAATTCTTACCTCCCCTTCTTGGACTTTTGAAATGATGCTTTCTGTCCCTGAAAAGGGTTGAAGAATATTTTATTTTTTCTTCTTGGTTTTTTGCTGAGGTAGTGTGGTCAGAGATAATTGTTAACTTGGCATTCTTGTAAGGATTCTCCAAAGGTGTGTTATGATATGTTTGAGGTTCTGTTGCACACAGGAGCGTTAACCAGCCCCTAGTGTAGTCTAGAAGAAGAGGCAGACGTATGAATACTTCATAAGCGCTATTGATTGATTTATTGATGAGAAGCCAGTTTTGTCCTGATCACTTACTACATTTACTAGTTTTTTTTTTTTTTTTTTTTTGAAATGGAGTATTGCTCTGTTGCCATGCTGGAGTGTGGTGGCGTGATTTCGGCTCACTACAACCTCCGACTCCCTGGTTCGAGTGATTCTCCTGCCTCAGCCTCCCGAGTAGCTGGGATTACAGGCATCCACCACCATGCCCAGCTAATTTTTGTATTTTTAGTAGAGACGGAGTTTCACCATGTTGGCCAGGGTAGTCTCCATCTCCTGACCTTGTGATCTGCCTGCCTCGGCATCCCAAAGTGCTGGGATTACAGGTGTGAGCCACTGCGCCCTGCCATTTACTAGATTTTTACTTAACATAACATAGAAATGTGTGTAACTGTGCTTGCCTGAAAGAGCAGTCCCTGGAGAAATTCTTACCGAGTAACTCCCCTGGGAGACTATTCCGTATTTCAGTGCTCCAGTGGGCTTCTCTCTTCACACCTCCTCTGTCATTCTGCTTTCCCCCTCTTTTCTCTCGGTCTTCCTGATTCCCCTTTCCCCATCTCTCTCTCCGTACTTTTCCCATCTCTCCATGCTTTCTCCCCTCTAGCGTTCCTGTACCTCCCGTTTCCTCTCCTGACCTAGAAAACACATGGTCTTAGAGCTGAAAGGGACTGGTTGAGTTCATGGGGCCCAACTCAGTTTCTTTTAATTAAATATTTTATTTTGGGGTCATGTAAGTCACATGCAGTTGTCATCAGTAATATAGAGAGCCCATGTACCCTCTACCCAGCTTTCCCCAATGGAAGCATCTGCAACATGACAGTGCAGTGTCACAGCCAAGACATATGCCAGGATGCCGTCAAGATCCCCCAGTCCCGGGCCTCTCGTGCTGCCCTGTGTTCCGCCCTCCCTCCACAGCCCCCGGCAACCGCTGATCTGTTCTTCATCTCCAGAACTTCGTTATTTCAAGAATGTTATATAAATGGAATCAAACAGTATATAACCTTTTGGGTTGACTTTTTTCATTCAGCATAACCGCCTGAGGCCGGTGCGGATTGTTGCTGTGTCAGTAGTTCATAGGTATTTCATTGCTGAGTGGTGTTTGATGACGTGGGCATACCACAGTGTGTTTAACCACTGAAAGACATCTGGTCCTTTCCGCTTTTCAGCTGTTATGAATAAAGCTCTCATAAACATTCTTGTGTAGGTTTTTGTGTCGACGTAAGTTTTCATTTCTCTGGGATAAAGGGCCAGAAGTGAAATTACTGGGTGTTAGGGAAGTTGCACGTTTAGTTTTTTAAGGGCGGGCTGAAATGTTTCCCAAGTGGCTGCACCGTTTTAGGTTCTCACCAGCAATGCAGAGCTGATGGGTTTCTCCACCTCCTGGGTGGCATTTGGTGCTCACACTGCTGTCCTGTCTGCCCATCCTCATGGGTGTGTGGTGCTGTCTCATCGTGGCTCCAGTGTGCAGTGTTGAGCATCTTTTCTCTTCGTGGCTCAAGTGTGCACCGTCGAGCACCTCCTCACGTGCTCATTGCCATCAGCCTATCCTGATGGAATGAGTATTCTTGTCTTTCAGCCATTTTCTCATAGAATGTTTGTTTTTTAACGTTGAGTTTTGAGAGTTGTTAATATGTCTTAGATTCTAGTCCTTAGTTGCATATGTGGCTTGCGGGTATCCTTTCCCAGTCTGTAGCCTGTCTGTTCATTCTCTTCATAAGGGCGTTTGCAGTGTAAAAGTTCTACTTTTGATGAAGGGCAGCTTCTCATCGTTTCCTTTTATGAACTCTACTCTTTGTGGAAAGTCTAAGAATTCTGCTTAGCCCTAGATGCTGAAGGTTTTTTCTCCCTAAAGTTTTAGTTTTACATTTTACATTTAAGCACTTACCCATTTGAGTTAATTATGTTATAAGGGATAAGACTTTAGTTGTATTTCTTCTTTCCAGCCTGTTTGCCTTTGATTTCTTGTCTTGCCTTCTGGCGGTAGCTGGAACTTCTGGGACTCTGTTGGACGGTCCCTTACCTGAGAGAACACACTCAGCCTCTCCCAGCTCAGTACAGTGTCAGCCCCAGGTTTTCTGTGGATGCTGTTTATTGAGTCAAGGAAACTCCTCGTATTCCTGTTTTTCATGAATAGGTGTTGAATTTGGTCCATTGTTTTGGTTTAAATTGATGTGATCATGTGATTTTTCTTCATCAGCTTAGTAACCTGTTAGTTGTTTGTTTTGTTTTGTTTTGTTTTGAGACAGAGGCTCGCTCTGTTGCCCAGGCTGGAGTGCAGTGGCGCAATCTCGGCTCACTGCAAGCTCCACCACCCGGGTTCACGCCATTCTCCTGCCTCAGCCTACCCAGCAGCTGGGACTACAGGCGCCGCCACCTCGCCTAGCTAATTTTTTTGTATTTTTTTTTTTTTTTTGAGACGGAGTCTTGCTCTGTTGCCCGGGCTGGAGTGCAGTGGCCGGATCTCAGCTCACTGCAAGCTCCGCCTCCCGGGTTTACGCCATTCTCCTGCCTCAGCCTCCCGAGTAGCTGGGACTACAGGCGCCCGCCACCTCGCCCGGCTAGCTTTTTGTATTTTTCAGTAGAGACGGGGTTTCACCGTGTTAGCCAGGATGGTCTCGATCTCCTGACCTCGTGATCCGCCCGTCTCGGCCTCCCAAAGTGCTGGGATTACAGGCTTGAGCCACCGCGCCCGGCCATTTTTTTGTATTTTTAATAGAGATGGGGTTTCACCATGTTAACCAGGATGGTCTCGATCTCCTGACCTCATGATCCGCCTGCCTTGGCCTCCCAAAGTGCACAGCGCCCGGCCAGTAATGTGTTAGATTACATTGATTTTTGAATATTGAACCAGCCTTTTGTCTCTGGAGCAATCCCCACGTGGCCATGCTGTAGAATCCCTTTTACATATTGTGGAATTATGTTTGTGGCTAGGCTGCAAAGGATTGCTCCTGTGTTCATGGGGGAGTCCTGAGCCTCCGCCTGGGGCGCGCTGCTCTTGCTTCTCCATGTCTAGTCCGTCATTCCAGTTTTTCTCCCAGTTGTTCTGCTTTTCAGTTCTAGAATTTTCATTTGGTTCTTCTTTATGTCTTCTGTTTATTTTCGTAGACTCTCTGTCATGGCGGCTGCTCTAAAGTCCTCGTCAGATAATACTGCCATCTCTCATCCGGCTGTTAGCATCTGTTGGTCATCTTTGTTCATTTAGCATGACCCGTCCTAACCCTTGGTACTGTGAATCATTTTCTGCTGGAACCTGGGCATTTTGGGTATTACGTGATGAAACACTGGTTTGTTTTTTTTTTTGAGACGGAGTCTCGCTCTGTCGCCCAGGCTGGAGTGCAGTGGCCAAAACACTGGTTTTTATTTAAACCTTCGGTTTTAGCTGGCTTTCTTGAACAGCAACCTGGCAGGGGAAGGGCCATGCAGCCTCCTTACCACCAGGTTGGGATAGAAGTCCAGGCTCCCCACTCAGCCTCTGGCCCCCGTGGGCCCCCGCGGAAAGGGTGGGAGTTCCAGCCCCCTGGCCTCTACTGGTGCCCCGGCTGGGAAGGCCTCAGTGCTGCTCCCCACATGGCTCCTCCCGACCCCACCCTGTGTTCGCCACTGGGTGGGAGCGGGAGCCCCAGCTCCCATCCTACCTTTGCCTGTGTGGGTGGAAGTGGGGCCGCAGTGTCTTCTGTATTACTTGGCTGATGTAGAGTGATTACTGTCAGAATGTTTTCTCTCTTGCCAGGCCCCTATCGTGGTCCTTTGGGCAGAGACAGCAGGCTTTGGTGGAGTTTCTTTTTTTGTCTGCACCCATTGAGATTTCCAATTGCCTGTGTCTTCAGCTCCAAGTCTGGGATCTATGAGGCAAAATGAAAATCTAGAGGACTTGCCCCCATGTTGTTCCTGGGGTCCCAAGGACCCCAGCCAGTCTACCTTCTCTCTACCTTTCAGAGTCATCTTGTTTTATAGGTGAAGTCCAGGATTTTTAGTTTAATTAGAAGAAGAATAGGGAGGACATCTACTGTGTCTTCTTAGTTTACTTAGAAGAATAGGGAGGACGTCTACTCCGTCTTCCCAGAAGCAGGAGTCCCACCTGAAACTGAGGCTTTGGAAAGTTGCATGTGCCTAGAGTCATGAGGCGTCTGTCAGGTCAGACCCGGAATTCAGGTTTTCCTGACACCCAGCCTGTCGTGCCACATTTTCCTCTGCAAAGCTGCCTGTAGCCTCCCCTGCCCGGCTCCCCATCCAGCCCCAAACTTCCCAATAACCACAGCCTGTGTGGTGGGGTCTGATGATTAACTGTATGCATCCTTGTCTGTGTTAGTTTTCCAGTGGTTTTATGTGTCAGTGATGTGACTTGACTGAGATCGCCCCCAGATTGTATCAGGGAGCAGCTGCCTGTCTCCTCTTGATTCGGCCCTACCCCTCCCAGCCCCACCTCCAGCCCTCCACACCTCCTGGATGCTCTTAAGTCACGTTAATTCCTTTGACTCCTCATGGCTGCAGAGCACATCCTGTGCTCCTTGTCCGGGTCTCCTGGGGGCCCCTCTCATTTGGCACCTGTGACTTTCCAGAGGCAGCGCCAGCTTCTCCTTGACATAAGCCCCATCCCCAGGCACATCTGGCTCCTGGAACCTCTCGCTCTCCAAGGCTCTCGCCTGCCCTGCTCATTTGACTTCAGGTCACTTTTCCTTGCAGCTCCTGGTCAGCCTTCCACACTTTGTTCGTTCACCTTTTTATGAAGACTTCCTTGACTTCACCAAAACCAGACGAGCTTTCCCTTCTCTCTCCTCACAGACCTTTGCAAACCCCTCAGTGCTTATCAAGTGACATTGTAACAGCTTCTTTCCTGGTCAGGCCTCTGCCTGTGAGCTCTTGTCAAAGGGAGGAGATAAAGATGACATGAGTGTGAGTTGTCATCTGAAGTAGGACTAGCAGCTGTTTTTGGTTGAGGAAAGATGAGTTTGGTTTTGTGCTTACGCAGTGAGGTGTCCACAGCGTATCCAAGGGAGACTGGCTTTCAGGCTAATGGAAATCTTGCTGTCATGGAATTGCTCCCACAAAGGTCATTAATGACCTGGGAGAAAAACAAAGGTGACCATTAATGACCTGGGAGAAAAGAATTGAATGTCAAGGACACCACCTGGGTTGGGGGAAGCAGCAAAAGGAGGAAGAGAACCATGAAAGTAGATGGAAACTCCAGTGGTTCTAGAAGGGGCTACGGACCAGGGAGTTCCACAGAGTGGTTAGTGGGGGATGGGTTGCAGGATAGAAGCGCACGAGGGAACCCACACTGCTGCTTTCAGTGGCTTTTGGGGCCTTGGGCTTTGAAAATTTGCCATACAATCCTGTTTTCCAGAGGACTCAATTCCGTGCTGCTTTTAGAATGTCCAAGCAGAACGCATCGCTATTTGGAAAAACTGAGACTTAGCATGTAGTTGCTCTAACATGTATGAAATTATTGAGCAGTAGCATCAGTTTGGAATGTGGATGGAACTATTATCGCACAGTCATCTTTCTATTGTTGAAACACACCCAACTCTTACTTGTGGGATGGGCAAAGAGTCGGTGACTCCATCTGGAGCCAGGTGCCCGCTGGCCAGCAGGCTCTGTGGGTCATCGGGTCTTAGAGGCACTGGATTTCTCTGCAGCGCAGGCCAGCTCTGCTGCTCCTTGGTGTGAGGGGCAGAGCCGGGCAATGCCCACTCCAGCCTCCCAGCAATCCCCGTCCCGTTTTCGTGAGATTCCAGCAGTCTCCAGTTTGAGGAAAGAGGCCCACTGTGCCTTGAGGCTAAACTTTTTAACCCACTTTATTTTTATGTGTCCTTATCAGAACGTAAGCAGTGTCTCAAACTCAGGCCGTTTATTCGTTGCCACCAGGCAAAGCTAAATACAACTTTTATAAGAACCTGGCCAATAGTAGTTGAAGCCGACCCCAAATATTTTAAACTTTGCCAATTATATTAGAGCCAGAGCAGGCAAATGGTGGCGGGTTTGAGAGGAGAAAAAAGCCGTGGTAGATCTTCTTAGCAACAAACAGAAGACGGAAAGGGTTAGGGTTAGGGTTAGAAGACGGAAAGGGTTAGGGTTAGGGTCTTTTGGTCACCCAGCCCTTACCTGATTTTAAGAGAAGAACTTGGCCCGTTACACGTTTTTGTACAGAAGTGATCTTGGTACGGCTGAGGTCTTAAGCTTTTATTGAAATGCCATCCTTAGCTGCCTTATGATTTAAGTGAAAATTATAGAACTTCAGCCCTAACTTTTTCACTTTGTGTATTTTTCTCCATTCATGTCAGGTTGGATTTGGTCTAGGGAATCCCAGAAAGAAATAGAAAAAGAGAGAGAAGCCTGCCGTCAGAGAACTACTGCTTTTCAACGGGATCTGGAAGCCAAGTACCATGCCATGATCTCAGAAAATCGGCGTGCTGTTGCTCAGTTGTCCTTGGAACTCGAAAAGGAACAGAACAGAACAGCTAGTTATCGAGAAGCCCTTATCTCTCAGGGGCGCAAGCTGGTAGAAGAGAAGAAGCTTCTGGAACAGGAACGGGCCCAGGTGATGCAAGAAAAAAGGCAGGTGCAGCCTTTGAGAAATGCATATTTGAGCTGCCTGCAAAAGGAAGAAAACTGGCAAAGGAGAGCCAGGCTTTTGCTTAAAGAGTTTGAAGCTGTTCTCACGGAAAGACAGAATATCTACTGCAGTCTGTTTCTTCCTCGCAGCAAGCGGCTGGAGCTAGAGAAGAGCTTACTGGTGCGAGCGTCCGTCGACCCCGTTGCCGCTGACCTAGAGATGGCAGCCGGTCTCACCGACATATTTCAGCATGATACATACTGTGGTGGCGTCTGGAACACCAACAAACGCCAGAATGGCAGACTCATGTGGCTCTATCTCAAATACTGGGAACTAGTTGTCGAACTGAAGAAGTTTAAGAGAGTAGAGGAAGCCATACTAGAAAAGTAAGACAAGGATAAAATAAAACTGCTTTTAGTGACACGAGGCCAGGCAGTCATGGGCCTTCTGGGTCTCTGGCGTCGTCTGTCCTCTGCTGTCCCGTGGGAACCACTGTCTGTCCCGTGGGAACCACTCCTGTGTCATGGCCACACCGCCACCCTTCAGCAGCGACCTCCACTCCCGCCACCCTCGGAGCAGAAGTGCCCGAAGCCTCGGAGACAGAGGGTTTCCTCCCGACGCTCTGCAGCTGTTGGGGATATGGTTTCTCTGAAGCATTTGTAAGCTGCCAGTATTGTATCAAGCAGAACAGTGTAACCTCGTATTTTAGCTCCAGGTTAAAAATGTTTTTTTAAAAAGTCAAATACAATTCTGGTCCTTACCACAAGTACTTTTCTGTGTTTCATCACTCCCTACTTTCTCCTCAAATTATTTTTCTCTCTCACCAGATTACATTAAGAATTTGTCAGATAATGTGTAGAACTGCATAACAGATGGTAATAGAAAGTAGTAATATTATCAAGGTTTTTTATTTTAAAGATCTCTCTCCCATAAAGGGGAAGGAAACACCAAGTGTTTCTTGTATCCAGTTGGTACCTAATGTGTGTTTGGAATTTGGCTTGTGTCTGTATTCAGCAAGCAGATATTTATTAGCAATGATATATACTCAAAAATACTTGCCATTTATGAGTAATAATGCCACTTTTTTTGTGTGTAATTCTTCACTCTTTACAAAATATTTTTATATATATTATCTCATTGTTTACTGCAACCGACGTGGTAGACAGGTATTACTGCCCCGTGTCGCACATAGCTGCTGGGAACTGAGCCTGTAACCTCTTCACTCATGGGATCCCCAGTCTAATCCTGTGAAGTAGGTATTACTAGTATTCTTTGCGGGGGTGCCCCAAGGCTAGCCCCCGGTTGCGTGACCTGCTGGGAGATCTCACAGGACTCAGCACAGGGCTGTACTCGGCACAAAGCAGAATCAGCAAAGGGAAAGGGTGTGTGGGTGGTGCTCAGAGGAGCCACGTGCAGGGCGCCCCAGGGTCCACTCCCTGAAGTCATACAGGACACACCTAACTGTAAGAACAAGCTCACTGGAGACTCGGCACCCAGGGTTTTGCTAAGGGCTGGTCACATGGTACCCCCTGCCTGGCCTGTGTGGAAATTCCTGACTTGTCCAGAAGGAGGGTGGGCTTGGTGTGGTCTGTGCCAGGTGCACAAGCACTGCGGGCACAGAGCCACTTGTAGGAGTTAATGGTGCTGGGAACTCTCCCAGAATCCGAGTTCCCAGATGTCAGTCAAGGGCCAGCCTTGCACACAGGCCCTGGTAGGACACAGCCTTGGGCCTGCCGTGTGAATTCGTCCCCACGCACCTCACTTTACGGAGGTGTGGAAGAGCTAACCTGCCTGAGGTCACGCAGGTAGTAGTGCTGCAGCCAGTCTGAGCCCAGGCACCTTTTCTCCAGAACCGAGAGTAACCTGTGTGTAGTTACCTGATAGTTTGTGGCCAGGCAGAAGCGAGAGCAGCGTTGGCCATCTGCTTTCAAGGGCCGTGTTCTCCCCGCCTGCCTGTCTGTACAGGAATAGGACAAACTGTTAAAAATCCTAAGCTTGTAGAACCCACGTGGCAGTGTGAGAGCCACTATTCCTGGAGCTCATGTTACTACACCCTGAGCTGTACACGCTTTACACTCGTGCGTTGTTTGAAATCCTTGGAACCCCGTGAGCACGGCAGAGGTAGGCTCAGAGCCGACATGAGCTGCCTGCAACAGACACAGGCCTCCGTGTACAGAAAAAAAAGAGTGGTGCAGGCTCCACACCTGCGTGGGTGCCAGGGCTCTGCTCTTGGCACCCACGCCCTGTAAGTGTACTCAGATGCTCCTCTTCAGTGGCTGCTAGCGTGTCTTTCTGCTCTACCACCATCGCTTTATCTGAGAAAATCATTTTTATTTATTTTATTTTTTTGAGAGGGAATCTCTCTCTGTCACCCAGGCGGGTGTGCAGTGGTGTGATCTCAGCTCACTACAGCCTCCGCCTCCTGGATTTAAGCAATTTTCCTGCCTCAGCCTCCTGAGTAGCTGGGATTATGGGCGCACGCCACCACAGCCAGCTAATTTTTGTGTTGTTAGTAGAGATGGGGTTTCACCATATTGGCCAGGCTGGTCTCGAACTCCTGACCTCACGTGATCCGTCCCCCTCGGCCTCCCAAAGTGCTGGGATTACAGGCATGGGCCACCGCACCCGGCCCCTAAAAAGTCATTTTTTCGGTAAATCTGGACGAAACTCTTCCTCTCGTTGTTTGTACTTCCTGATGTGTCAGACCCTGGCCTAAAGAGTGGTGCAGGCACCGGGCGCGGTGGCTCAAGCCTGTAATCCCAGCACTTTGGGAGGCCGAGGCGGGCGGATCACGAGGTCAGGAGATCGAGACCATCCTGGCTAACACGGTGAAACCCCATCTCTACTAAAAATGCAAAAAATTAGCCAGGAGAGGTGGCGGGCACCTGTAGTTCCAGCTACTCGGGAGACTGAGGCAGGAGAATGGCGCGAACCCGGGAGGCGGAGCTTGCAGTGAGCTGAGATCTGGCCACAGCACTCCAGCCTGGGCGACAGAGCGAGACTCCGTCTCAGGAAAAAAAAAAAAAAAAAAGAGTGGTGCAGGCTCCGCACCTGGAGCAGTCTGGTGTGCTGGGTGTCCCGTGGGAACCACTCCATGTTTGTCTTTAAATGAAGAAAATACAGTCAGCTACTTTGTAGGTGAATGATTTTTGAGGCAAATTGTTCATCCTCATCCTGTTTCTAATGTCCAGCGTTCTGTCAGCCTAGCTTCCTTCTATAGCGAGATAGATAAGTTCAGAGCCTTCAAGCCAGTGTGGACACTGACCCACTGACACGGTCCTGCAGAGTTAGGAAGATGAGCTTGCTTTCTTTTTTTTTTTTTTGAGACAACCTCGTTCTGTCATCCAGGCTGTAGTGCAGTGGCACGATCTCGCCTCACTGCAAGCTCCGCCTCCTGGGTTTGAGTGATTCACGTGCCTTAGCCTCCTGAGTAGCTGGGACTACAGGCGCCCGCCACCATGCCTGGCTAATTTTTCTATGTTTAGTAGAGACAGGGTTTCACCATGTTGGCCAGGATGGCCTCAAACTTCTGACCTCAGGTGATCCACCTGCCTCAGCCTCCCAAAGTGCTGGGATTACAGGCGTGAGCCACCATGCCTGGCCGGAAGATGATCTTTCTATAGGGTTGATATTAGTTCCTGTTTGTGTGGCATGGCTGCCTTCCATCAGCAAGTCTGAGTGTTGCTGTGATGTCACCACCTTTTGAAATGGATTGTGTTAGGTTTGGAATAGTTACACGGTGCCGTGCCATTTGGTAACTCCACAGATGTACCGAAAGGTGAGCTCGTGGTGGAACATTCCTGAACTAAAGTGGTTTAAAGTTGCAAAAAAGGATCATTGTGCTGGTTGGTGTGTGTGCTGAGTTTGTAGCGACATCAGAGTAAAGCATTATTTGTCCTGCTGCTTTCTTGGAGGTCACAGTAACTATAAAACCTTTAGCCAGCAAGGCAGAGAGGACCCTTCGGGGTGAGGAGTGGAGCTCTGGGAGATTCTAGGTTTCGGAAGCAGGTCCAGGTTCCTCAGGGAGAGGAGGGCTTGCTGCAGGGCAGAGGAGGGGCGGCGACTGTCATCCTTGTCTCTAGTGAACATTGTATGTGAAGTTGCAGTGACTTAAAAAGGAAGGACTTTTGCAGGGAGGCATTGAGATTGCACTTTCTAATTTCGCTTGCTTCAGACTTTACTTTGGAATAAAGTTAGAAGGCATCACGATTGACCTGGACATTCCAAAAATAAAACTGAAGAGGCAGCACTTCTCTACTAGTCCAGTTAGCTCATTTGGTAGATGCGCTTTTTCCTCCTTTGTTCACAGTCACTGATAAGGATATATAATCCTCATACATATTTCATATGTATGCACGTGTGTGTGTATGTGTGAACTGGCAGATGTTGATTTCATAAGGTCAAAATTACTCTGCGAACCTTGCACCAATTACGGGGTGTTTCAACGGAAAATCTTCACCAAGTAACCTGTGTGTTCGTTAAAAGAGAAGTTATGTCTAATTAAAATGTGTAACGAACTATTTCTGTGTTGGATTGTTTAAAAAGTGATTGCTTCACCGGGCACGGTGGCTCGTGCCTGTAATCCCAGCACTTTGGGAGGCCGAGACGGGCAGATCACAAGGTCAGGAGATCGAGACCATGCTGGCTAACACAGTGAAATCCTGTCTCTACTAAAAATACAAAAAAAATTAGCCGGGCGTGGTAGTGGGCGCCTGTAGTCCCAGCTACTCAGGAGGCTGAGGCAGGAGAATGGCGTGACCCCCAGGAGGCGGAGCTTGCAGTGAGCCAAGATCGCGCCACTGCACTCCAGCCTGGGTGATAGAGCGAGACTCCGTCTCAAAAAAAAAAAACAAACAAAAAACAGTGATTGCTTCATAGTGTACTAAGATCATCTTTTTAAGGGGAAGGGAGAAAACGGCTTTCTAGTTATTTTCATGTGTTAGGTTCGCTACATCAAAGCAAATCTGAAGACTACACCTGTGACATTGCAGAGACCTGACGGCAGTGTGTGCAGCCATCAGCGGCAGCTGCTTCCTCCTCGAGGTGCCTTGGTCCAGCACGAGGACAGCCCGTGCGATGCTGGGAGGAGCCAGGGTGTTTGGGGAGGCAGCTGCTCTAGACACTGGCTGGCTGTGATGGGGGCAGCCTGCTGTGTAGACAGCGCTGGGCTTGCTCCATCTGCCTTGACCTGTGTGAGTAACTGCACTGGGTTTTATAGGTTGAGGGTGAAAAGGCTCCTGTCGCTGTATTTCTCTATCAGTTTAGGATTCCGGTTGTCAGCAGCAGAGGTGGATTCGCGCCTAGAAAGTTAAAGAGGGATTTAAGGCTGTCTCATGAAACTTCAGGGCAAGAACGGAGAATGCAGGTTAGTTGTCAGAGAAGAACCAAAAGAGCAAATAAGGGATTCTCAGGGGCCTCGGAGTGCTCGCCGCTCTGTGTCATGTCTCTGCATAGCCGCGCCAATCCCCAAACCAGCTTCTCTGGCCATGTGGTGGGACATGGCGGTTCCACAGCTCCTGAGCCTGCCCCTGCCTGTCCTGCTCCAGCAGGGGCTGAGTTGGGGAAGCGCTGGGCTCCACCATGCTGCAGTGTTCTAAAGGAGTGGGATGAGCCTGCAGGCTCCACCATGCCACGGTGTTCTAAAGGAGGGGAACAGTGAAGATCAGGGCTGCCCAGCTTGTTACGTTTGCTAGCTTCATGGGAAATCTTGAAAAGAGAAAACGAAGGGCTTCAGTCAGCCGTCGACGGCAGGCGCGTGGTGGGAGCGAAGGGCTTCAGTCAGCCGTCCATGGCAGGCGCGTGGTGGGAGCGAAGGGCTTCAGTCAGCCGTCGACGGCAGGCGCGTGGTGGGAGCGAAGGGCTTCAGTCAGCCATCGACGGCAGGCGCGTGGTGGGAGCGAAGGGCTTCTGTGGCAGCTTTGCAGGCCTCTCATCTTCTGTGGACCCCCTGACAGGCTGAGGGTCTCGCTGTTGGGTAGCAGGACCAGACGAGCTTGAATGTGGCTCTGCGGCTCACAGCACAAGTGCCCCTTGAGAGCTGCTGCCGCCGCCTGGATGCTTGCTGGGTGAGCTCCAGATTCACAGGAGCCCTTTGTGCCAGCACAGCCACCCCCACCCCATGGGGAAAGCAGATCTCCCTCACCTGGGGATCTGGCAGCGCCCTCAGGCAGTGCCCCGCCTTTCAGGACCTGCCTGGTCCAAGTGGAGGAGTCAAGTCCTGCTCCAGGAGCAGGTGCAGGGCCTGGCCTGGGTGTCGGGAGTGGGGTGAGGAGGATTAACGAAGAAGGTGCCACACTGGGGCACCCAGACGGCTCTGTTTAATGTTCCAGCAGGGACACTGGGACGGAGCCCATCCCTGCTGGGAGAGCTTCTCGAAGCTGGTTGGTGGCTGACAGGCAGGGAGTGGAGTGCTGGGGCCTCCTCTGGAGGTGGGGGTGCTGGGGCCCTGCTCTTGACAGCACCATGCCATAGCTCCAAGGTGGCTGCTCCCCATGGGCCAGGGCTGGTGGTGCCAGAGAACGGGGTCTGGGCTGAGGGGCTCTGGGTTGACCGACGGCTGGTGGTGCCAGAGAACGGGGTCTGGGCTGAGGGGCTCTGGGTTGACAGAGGTGGGTGGGTGGGGTGACTGACAGGCATCGAGATGGGGGCGTCAAGCATGGTGCCCCCACCCCCGGGGCTGTGTGGGGCTGACGGATAGTGGGACTCCAGGATGCAGCAGATGACAGCTGATAGAGCCTTGCTCAACTCCGAAGAGGGAGAGCAGGAGAGCGCTGGTGGACGAGAGCAACTCTGACGTTCCAGGGCCCTTGGCCACGTCCACCACACAGAGGCGCCACTGGCCTGTGTATGTTTCCGTGGCCTGCGAGAGGATCATCGTTTCCTGACCTGTGGAACAAAGTCATTAAGCCAGGAAACCCCCTAAAATGGCCCCCACTCCTTGCCAGGATGGTGGACAGGAAGCAGTGTCATGTTCTGAAGGAGCTGCACCAGCCCTCACTGCTGTGGAAGACCCAAGGGAGGTAGAGACGGTGGTTCCAGATGGCGGCCCCCATTGGGACCCTGCTGACTTCACCCACTGGCCCTGGAAAGCCGGGGAGGGCCTGGGCAAGTGAACCCTGAGGCTCCACCAGGAGCACCCCAGCTACAGCTGCCATGGACGTTTGCTGGGTTGGATCAGCACTCTGATCTGCTTAATGGTTTCGCCTGATTCCCACCAGCTTGCCTTGTGTGGGAGGCCGTGTTTTCTGCGGTAGAGAGGTGCTCTCCATAAAAACCCAGCAGGTGTGCTCCTGGGCCCAGCGGACGCCGGATGTGTGGTCACGCGACCCAGAACTGGAGTCACAAGATTGGGCAAGGACAAAGACCCAGCGAATGCTGAACGGCCTGCAGGACGCGGCCGATCAGTGCAGTGGAAGCAAGTGCGAGACCTGCACAGGATGGGCGAGGGAGGCGTTGATCCCGCCCGTGCTGCTCCCTAGCCCTGCCGGCCTTATCAGAATGGGCTGTTGGTAGGGAAGCCCCTGGGAGTCTGTGGAGCCGGATATGTTGGGAGCTTGTACCTCAGCACTGCCCACTGACACCAGTGGGCTCCTGTGTGCCCCACCCAGTCCCAGGCCTCAGGACACCCAGCACCCTGGGCCCTTCTCCGCTGCCACAGGCCTTAAGGTTGGTCACCGTGTCACCCAGAGGCTGAGTCTTACAATAAAAATTCAGACATAAAGCAGTGGCAGCCACTCTGTGCTTTACAGTTAGAAGTCATTAAAAATGTTGGCCCGGCACCTTCCCCGCCCCTTTCCAAGAGCTGGCCGCAACATCAAGCTCATGTCCCTGGACGAGGCTCCAGTAAGCACTGCCTGCAGTGTGCAGAGGGGACTTAGGTAGTTGCAGAGTAGGCAGAGACAAATGTGGGGAGGTGGAAGTCACCGTATCTGTCCACTCGGCAGGGGACCGTCCATTCCTGAGATGCCCCTGGGAGGCAGGCTCCTGTACGGCACTTGTGCTGGGTGCCCAACTCCTAGGCAAACCCCTATCCTGGGCAGAGAAGGATCTGGACACACCTGGGGCAGAAGCACCAAGGGGATGAGGACAAACCTGGGTGGGGGCGACCTGGGGGCGGCTGGGGTGAAGACACCTGGGGTGGGGTCACACTCCGGGAGGGGGTGACATGGGGCAGCGGGGGTGGGGGCAGCAGGGGTGGGGACACACTCAGGGAGGGGGTGACACCTGACCAGAGGGTGACACGGGGCCCCTGGGGTGGGGACACACCTGGGAAGGGGGTGACATGGGGGCCATTAGGGTGGAAACACATGGGGAGGGAGTGGCACAGGACCCTGGGGTGGGGACACACCCGTGGTGGGTGCTGTCATGGGGTGTGACTTTTGAGTGGAGCCATGGGCACACAGTGACTCAGATCCCTGGTTTTTGGTCTGAGGAGGACGTAACCACACCAAGCACTCACCTGTCTGAACTGCATTGAAATACACATTTTATTTGCATTTAGTTATTCTAGTGCTCAGCCATTTCTTTGCACAGTCATTCTTGGTGGACACCAAGTCCAAATGTGTCTTAGGTGGTTGTCAGCTTCTCCAGGGGCTGGTCAAGTGCTAGGCCTTCAATGAAACACCTAGAATAGCTCCCGTCAGTCTGAGCCTGGAGCCCTGTGGGACACAGTGAATGCTGGCGAGAAACAGTGGAGCAGTGGGGCGAAGGCCTCCCCGCAGCGCTGAACGCCCTGGTCCAGGCGGTTCTTCAGGGGACGCCTGTGCTCACCCACTTGGATGCCCCTCATGGTTCTGGGGGACTACACAAAGTGAGAAGAAAAGTCGCTAACAGCAACCATAAGCCCCGCATTCCCTGCAGGCCCACCGCATCCTGTAAGTGGCAGGTGCAGAAAGCAGGATGTGACCAGCAGCAGGTGGGAACCTCCTGCTGGAGGAAGCAGGGTTCGGTTTGCTGTTCATTTTTCACCTCTTTTTCTCGGTTGTTTTTCCTGGGCTGCTTGTTTCGTGCAGTTTGTGTGATGCGTTCTCTTCCCCTCCCCCTCCCTGCGGTGGCGCCCAGTCACATCTGCCCTCTGAGGCTTCATCTTGCGCCCAGTGCCCGGATGCGCCGAGGCCAGGTCGGCCGCTCCTCACACCTCCTGGACTTCTCTGCCCTTTGCCATGTGGCGTCTGGCCCCACTGACCCTCGGTCACTCTCTCAGTGGCTTCCCCTGCCTCCAGGACCTTGCTTTGCTGCCACTAAAGGGCACCGCATGGCACCTCTCCTGGAAGGCTTCCTCTTCTACAGCGCTTAACAGGCACGCCTACAATTTTCACTAAGAACTGCTTTTGGTGGTGGTGGTGGTGGGGATGAATGCCGGGCCTAAGCCTCGGATCCAGGACCGAAGCCCAGGGAACCTGCAGGCTGAAATGCAAGACCTGTCGCTGGTGCGAGCAGAGGAACTACTCTATTTGTCTGAGTGCTCTGGAGAAGTTTTCTAGAGCGGTTTTGAAAGCTTGCAGCAAGAAAACGCCAAGCTCATTGCTTGTTTCTTGAATGTCTGGGTCGAAACTTCCAAAGAGGGGCGTGGAGACCTGGATGTCCTCTCGGTCTGCCCGCAGCAGCACGGCGCGCAGCTCCTCAGCAATCTCGTCGTATTTCTGCTGGTCAAACTTGGACATGGCCAGCTCGTCCTGGGGGTAGGCGGCACCCTCGGGGTAGCAGTCCTTGGGGACCGGAAACTCGATGCAGCGCAGCTCGGGGAGCTCACAGAGCGCGGCAAAGAGGCGCCGGAGGGCGCGGGCCGACAGCGGGTTCCCGAGGAACTTGAGCTGGCGCAGCTGGTGGCAGGGGCTCAGGCCCAGGATCAGCATGCCAACGTGGCTGTCTACGATGCCACACTCCTCCAGTGTCAGGATCCTCAGCGTCCGGGCAGCCTGGCCGAGCAGCCTGAAGAAGGTCGAGGGGAACAGGCTGACCAGGTTGTGTCCACTCAGGTCCAGCACCTCCAGGTGGGCAGCGTGGGCACAGTCTGCCAAGAAGGCCATGTCTGCGTGGTTCAGGGCACAGTTGGCCAGGTCCAGCACTCGCAGCGGGGTCTGCAGGGGGCTGCAGAACACGGGGGAGAGAGCACAGGTGAGAGGAGGGTCCTAGGAAGGAGCTGAGGGCTCAGGTGAATGGGAACCACCCGTTTGTCATCACGGGGCCAACACGCTGCCACGTCCAGCCACCACCTAATTTCATACCGTCTATGAGCTGGGAGTGCTTGTTATGTTTATATAATAGTTTGTGAAACGTGAAAGTTACATGAAATTCAAACTCGGTGTCCACAAATAACATTTTACCGGAGCACAACCACGTGCCTTCACTTAGTGTGGGCCATGACTGCTGGCCGCCATGTGGTGACGTCAGCTGTGCCCAGAGGTCTGGCTTTTGTCCTCAGCACCTAAATGGTAAGTTGGTTTTGTCAACAACTGTTTTTGTGTTGTCTGAGAAAAGTGGTGCATGTGGCCGTGAGAATGTCCGCTCAGAAAGCAGACAGCGGGGACGGTGAGGCCACAGGACACACCGCTCCACTCCGACAAAGATGAAGCCCACACGGTTTCAGAGCTGGGAAGGGCCATGGAGGCTTCCAGTCCAGCCTCTGACTCACCTGCTAACCCTAAAGACCCCGCACTTGTCCCACATCCCATGTTCTGACTTGGTTGGTAGGGCAGCCCAGCTCCAGCACAGGGGCAGCTGGAGTGAGACATGCTCCGGTCCTGAGCTCTCTAAGGGAGATCTCCAGAGCAGTACTGCATTGGGACATGGCCTCACTGTCCTCGCTGAGCAGGGGGACACAGCTGGGTTCTGCCCCATCCCCACCCTCTCCTTCGGAGACTGCCTCATCCTCCACCCACCTGCACCTGCACCCACCTGAATGTCCTGCACCCTCCCCTCTCAGGCCTGGGACCCACTGCCAGGTGCCCCTGCCCCACCTGAGAAACCACCACCAGGCACGCCCCCTGCCCGAGTTCCCACCATGGGGCACCCCCATCCCTCAGGACCCACCACAAGTCCCCCCCACCCCTCAGGACCCACCGCAGGTCCCCCCTGTCCCTTGGGACCCACTGTAGGTCTTCCCCCTTCCCTCAGGACCCACTGTAGGGCCCCCCATCCCTCAGGACCCACTGCAGGGTCCCTCAGGACCCACTACAGGGCCCCCTTGTCCCTCAGGACCCACTGCCAGGCATCCCCCACCAGGGTCTACTGCCTGGTGCTGCCCCAGGACCCACAGCCAGCCATCCCCCATCCCAGGACTCACCACCAGGTGCCCCCACTTCAGGACCCACCACCAGGCACCTCCACCACCGCCAGCCACTTCCCCCCAAAACCCACTGCCAAGTGCCCCGCCAGGACCCACTGCAGGTGCCCCCAGCCCCCAGAACCCACCGCCAGATGCCCCCCAGCACCTGAGGACCCACCGCTAGGTGCTTCCCCAGTACCTACCAGGCGCCCCGTCCCCCTGGATCCACTGCCAGGTCCCACCCCCAGGACCCAAAACTGGGTGCCCCCAGGCCCACCACTAGGTTGCCCCACCAGGACCCATCACCCGGTGACCCCCCAATATCCACCGCCAAGTGCCCATCCTTCAGGACCCACCACCAGTCTCCCTCCCAGGACCCACTGCCAGGCACCCTTTTCCCCAAGACCCACCACTGGGCACCCTCCCTCCATGACCCACCACCAGACAACCCCCCAGGATCAACTGCTGGGCACTCCCCTTCCATGACCCCCCACCAGGCAACCCCCTAGGACCCACCACTGGGCACTCCCCCTCCAGGACCCACTGCTGGGCACCCCCGTTGGACCCACTGCCAGGCATCCCCCTCACCACTCCCTGAGGCTCTCTTGGCCTGGCCCCTTCCTGGCTGCTGCCTTCTCTGCCCCCTTCAAGCAGAACTGCTGAGAGGATCCTGCATGAGCCTCCTGTCCCACCATGGGGGGGTCCATGCAGCATGGAGCCCAGGCCTCTGTCGAGGGAGACTGGGAGGATCCCGCCTTCGGATGAGATGGCACCCTTGGCCAACAGCAGCCCTGAGCCGAAGGCACCGACAGGCTCAGGTTTCTGAGCTGAAATCGTGTTTACTGTTTGAAGCCCCCAGGTGTTGGGGTGATTTGTTAACAACAATAGACAACTCCCCACACCATGTAGGGACTTCCATTTTGTCTATTTGGTAATTTGCATATTCTCTTTTTTTAACTGGCATTCTCTCCATATCCCTAAGTCACACATGGCACCCCGGTTCTTTCCTGGTGGCTCTTTCAGTGCCCTTGCCCCTTGGTGGGGCACTGTCCTGTTGCTCTGGCCACACCCGCAGTGAGAGGCTGGGGGCCACGCAGCCTCACGGCCTTGGAGGGGAGTAGTCCCGTGGACTATCTCTGGTTGCCTCTGCAGCCACCAGCCCACCCTCAGTCCTGTCCCTGAGACTCACCCAAGCAGCGTCGGGATCTTCCCGGTCAGCCTGGAGAAGGCCACGCTGAGCTCGGTGAGCTGCGACATCTTGCTGAGCTCCCGGGCGATGGAGGCGAGGAGGCAGTCCTCACCGTCGGGAGTGGAGGCGCAGGCGGGGGGTGCATCAAAGGCCTTGGTGGGCAGGGTGAGCGAGGCCAGCCGGGGGAAGCCCACCTGGGCCAGCAGCTGCTGCACGTGGCCCGCATGCAGCCGCACATTGTGCACCACCTCCAGCTTGCGCAGGGCACCCGGGCCAGCCAGACGCAGCACGTGCAGGAGCTGGCTGGGGCTCAGGCTGTCCGCCCGGAAGGAGGGGCAGTGCACCCGCAGAGGGGCCGGGCCCGCTGGCCTCAGAGCCTGCACCACCGCCTCGAAGTTGCCCTCAGTGACGAAGAGGTCGGCAAGGACCTCGACCGGGCGCTCGGCGGCGAGGGGCTCTGCCTGCAGCTCACAGCAGGTCCTGGCCAGCAGCCGGGTGCGGCCCCACTTGCCCAGCGCCCTCCCGCACGGGCACCGCTGCACCTGCACGTCTCGGATGCCCGTGAGATCGGCCACCCGCAGCCGCCGGCGGCTCCGGTCCTGCAGCACGTGGTCGGCGAGGCCGCGCACCAGCGCCTCCAGGCAGGCCCGGCAGGCTCGGTCGCGCAGGTCCTGGGGGTGGTCCGCACTGGGACCCAGCAGCGCTCCCAGCCGGAACTCCTCCAGGGGCCAGCACCCCAGCACAGCACGCGTCACCTCCGCCTGCTCCAGCAGGTAGCTGGCTTTGAACAGGAGTGGGTAGAGGTTGTAGGCCACACTGTCCAGGCTCTGCCGGGCCACCTGGGGGTGGGACACCAGGGCTTCTGCAGAAATGAAGCGGAGTGACCTCATTGTGCCCATGGCCCGAGACAGGACGGTGCTCGCTCCCCACGACTTTTCCCCAAGACGTGTGCCCTTCTCGTCTATCTTTAGCTGCAGCAGCTGTGAGCAGCCTGCCCTGGGGGCCCTGCCACGGGGCCTTGTGATCATCTGACTGCTATTTTGGTCCTGGGACGCCCGAGTCTGCCCTGCCTCGGGGCACCCAACCGTTGGGAGTTGCTTGGCTCAGGCACCCAGCCGACACAGAAGGGCAGCCCGTGCCCATGGCAGGGCTGGGCAGAGAGGCCTGTGCTCCATGCTGCAGAAAGCCAGTCTTGGTAGGTGTTTGCACTGGTGGCTGGTGAGGCCAGTGGGCAGGTCCTGTTTACCATCCAAGCGGGGCTGCTGCCCAGCCCTAGGGCCCCCACAGTCAACCGGGCGGAGAACAGGCCAGGCCTCTGCGCCTCCTCACTCGGTAAGGAGCTCCCTTTCCACAGTGGCCTCTGGGGCTGCTCCCACACTTTGCCTCACAGCTGGGGTGAGACAAGTGGCCAGGAATGGAGCTGCTGTTTCACCCCTTCCCTGTGCCTTTCGTTCTCCCCAAGGACCTGCTGAGGGCGCTTCCCTACTTTCCATGGGAGCGAGTGGCTGGGAGAGGCGGAATCTCCCTGATGGGCTTGGATGAGCCCCCAGCTCTCTCTGAGCTGCAGTGTCCTGTCTGCAACCCTGCGACCTGCGTGGCAGGGAATGCTGCAGGGAATGGGATACACCTGTGGGCGCTGCATGCTGGGGAGCAGTGCCTGATGGTTCACTCCCAGCACTGACTGTGTTGGATGGCTGTTGGGTGCCTGCACTCACCTCTCCCTGTGACACTGCCACTTGGGGCAGGGTCAGCACACATTGCTGCACACATCGCTGCACACATCATCGCTGCACACCTCACTGCACACATCGCTGCACACATCGCTGCAGGGCACCACATGTTGGCGGGCTTTGGAGGGTCACGGCCATGAGAGACAGAGGCTGAGGAAGACTGACAGAAGCAAGTGGAGACAGAGACAAAGGGACAGAAACTGAGAGGGAGAGGAACAGAGAGGGAGATGGAGAGAAAAAGGGAAACAGAAAGACAGCCTGAGAGACAGAGAGGGAGAGACAGGAGACTAAGAGAGAGAGAGAGACTGGTAGGCAGAGACAGAGACTGAGAGAGAGAGACAGAAAGGGGGAGACAGAAAGACAGAAATGGCAGTGGGAGGGGAAGGCTGCTGCTGAGCAAGCCTGGAGGGTGCTGGTCATGGGTGCCCCACCAGCCTCCCTGTCTGACCCTCCCCAGTTTGTTCCCTGAGCCTGAGCAGTGCCTCTCCCTGGGAGGTGACCCATGCGGAAGAGACTGTGCTCGGTGGTGGGGCCCAGGCACTGTCCGGCAGGTGGACGAGTGTGTGAAGAGGTGGGTAGGCCCCAACCCCACCCTTCAGGGGTGGCCACCGTCAGCCGGCCAATGTGGGCCCCGGGGCTCCCCTCAGGCGGTGTGCAAGAGGTTTCCCCAGACACATGGCCCCTTTCTAAGACAAGATAAGAGAATCTTGGAGGACACAGTAGAAAAGCATGTTCCATTGATTTTTCTAATTAAAATTTTTAACAATTCATTATTGATACAAAGTAAACAGTTTACAACAGCAGCAGGTAACACCATTTCCCAGACACCTTTTGGGTTCTGAAAAGTGGTTTCTAGAACCTTCCTTTACCTACTTGGGCTCTGTGTGGCTCAACACCCTGGTGTTGCTGTGGGGCCTCTGTGTCTTGGAGGGCGGAGGCCATAGCTGGGAAGGTTGGCCAAGGTCTGGGGCCCTGCAGCCTCCCTCTCTCTTACTGTTTTCCCTTCTTTTGGAGAGGGATGGTCCTCTTGGGGTTCCCATTCCAGCAGCACAGGTTGGATCAGTCTCAGGCCCAGCTCTGGCGCCGCTGTCCCAACCTGGGGCCATGGCTCTGGGCTCCTTACAGGAAATGCCACGACTCAGACCTAACTCAAGTGCTGTCCTGCTAACGGGACCTGCTAAAACCGAAGTGAACCGAGATTTCAGTTCTGTGCAGAGATGGCCAGACCTGCGTGGGGGACACGCCTGGACCATTGCGCCCACTGGCTTTCACTGGTCTGAAAGGTCATGGGTACGCTGGTCCTAGGATGGCTCACCCCGGCTCTGAGACACTCTGAGCCCAGCCATGGGTGGTGGACACGGAGCAGGGGGGTCTGGTGTTCCCACTCTGGGTCACCCCATGACCTTTGGAGGCCAGGAGAGTTCCAGGCTGCAGGAGCACGGGGGTCTGCAGCTGGCAGGCAGTGCAGGCTCCCTGCTGGACCAGGGGTAGAGGAACCATCCAGGAGGGAAGCAGAGGCCAGGCCTAGGGGGCAGGGCCCATGACGGGTGACTGCAGGCCCTGGGCAGCAGTGCTGACCATCGGTGTGAACAGCCCCCGCCTGAGAGCTTCATTTCCAGGCCCGTGCACAAGTCTGGCTCTCGAGGACCGGGCTCTCCCTGGAGGACCCACCTCCATCCCAGCTGTCAAAAGAAAAACGGCTGTTCCTCACGTTGCACAGGCCTCTCCCCAGGACCCTCTGCCCCTCAAAGCGGTGACAGCACAGACGTGGCCTGGCACCCAGCAAGGCCTCTGACACCTCACCCACGCGGCGGGCCAGGCAGGACGGAGAGCTTCGCGCACCTGCCTCCGGTTCCAAAGCTCGGGCGGCTCCTCTGCGAGGCCACCTTGTGGTGCAGGGCGGATCTGCAGCCTGGGGGGAGCGCCAGGTCCCAGCCGGACCGGGCGTGGCCACGGGGTCCGCGCCACCCAGCCGGTGTCAGGCGAGGGGGCCGCTGTGGGGCTGTGGCCGCAAGCCCCTCCTGGGCAGGGCTGGGGAGGCATCAGGAAGCGACTCTGGGAGAAGCTGGGTCATGCCAGGGCTCCAGGGCTGTCCCTCCACGTGCTCGGCGATGACTCCAGGCTGGTGTCACTGTGGATGGGGACACACTGGGGCTGTCTCCCACGTCCCCTGTGGGGCCCTCAGCTCCCAGCACCCCCAGTGCTGAGCGGAAATGGCCTCATGTGGTGGGGCGAGTGACCCTGAGGGACGCAGGGGCCACCTCTCCTTCTCAGCACCTGCTTCAGCTCATGGGCCCGGAACCCCAGAGAAATGAGAACGCGTGTTCTCCATCTAAATGAAATCTTCGTGTCTGTTGGTGAAGCCCATGAGGCCTGATTCAGACAGAAGCATCACGCTGCCTGGAAACAGGTGTTTCCTAACCCTGCCTTCCGGAAATCAGAGCCAAATCCCAGCGTGGACAGAAGGCCAGAGAGAGAGGTGCCGAGGTCCAGCTGGTGTGGACATAACTCGGCGGGCCTCTTCTGGCAGCAGGAAGCCGTTTCACACCGGGGCTGGCTCCAGGATGGTTTGGGTGTGCACATGAAACTCAAAAAACAGAAAATGAGGCCAAAGAGCCCTGTGGGTTAAATAAAAAGCAGGAGCAAGATGGCCTCCCAGGTCTGGGCACCTCCTTCCCCACAGGTACCTCAGTCTGCAGGGTGGCCTTTGCATCTGCCCAGACTAAGCTGCAGGCTGCGGGGTCCCGGCTGTGGGGATGCAGCCCACAGCCCGATGGTTCGTGGGGCTCCCGTGGGGCTCCTGTGGGGCTGGTGTGGCTCCATTCCCACATCCAGGCTCTGTGCTGTCAGGAGAGAGACCCATCTTTTGACTGGAGGTTTGTGCCAGCCCAGATGGGAGGCACCAAGGTCCTGGGAGGCCCAAGGACATGTTCAGGATGGTGCAGTCACTCCTGCTGGCCCTGCTGGACTGGGCGCATCCCCAGCCTTGCTCCCCAGTGGGTTGGCCACAGGCATAAACCGTGCCCCTGCACCTGGGCCCTGCCCCCTGCACACCGGGGCCCCCAGCAGCCTCCTCGTCCACAGCCTCTGACCAGGCATAGACGCCTTCTGATTTGAGGCAACACTCTTGAAGTGGCTTTCACACGGGCAATGGCATTTGGGTTCCTGAGGGCACTTGTCCCTGGCCATGCCAGAGTGAGGCTAGAGCCTGGGCAGCCTCTGGGGCTGTGTGATGGTGGCTGTCCATACTCAGGACGCAGAGGTAACCGACTTCTGTGGGCACAGCCCCTGCCTCCGCGGGGAAGTGCTGTGTGCATGATTGTACTTTAAAAAAGTACTGCTTTGTTGGGATTTAAGTGACATACGATCCACTGCACATCTGTAAATCATGCAGTTTGACAACTCTGGACACAGAACAGACCTGTGAAGTTACTCATGCAGTCACCGATCCAGAGAGCAGGCCTGTCTGCGACTCACATCCTGCGCCTCCATTTGCTGCGATGGCCGCTGCTGCTTTAGTCTCGCCACTCGTTTTCTGTGTCACCCCCAAGTCCATGCTTCCCTTTCCCTCTTTCTCTACATATTTTTGGACTGGACTTTTAAAAATTCCATTTTATCTCCTCTGTTAGTCTATTAAGCTGTAATTCTTTGTTAGTGGCTGTTTCAAGGGTTTATAAGTACATCTTTGGCTTACCACAGTCTACCTTCAAGTGATACCACCTCACTTCACATATCACATCCAACGTCTCCCAGTCTTCAGGCCACTGTGGTCACACAGTTTACCTATACGTTTAGTACAAACTGCAGATACGTTAATATTTGTGCTTAAACAGTCAGTTAACTTTATTTATTTTTAATAGAGGTGCAGTCTTGCCATGTTTCCCAGGATGATCCCCAATTCCTGGGCTCAAGTGATCCTCTGGCCTCAGTCTCCCAAAGTGCTGGGATTAGAGACATGAGCCACTGCACCCGGCCAAGCCACTCATCTTTTAACCCATTTCCCGTTCAGAAAAAAAAAAAAAAAAACTGCAGCTCACTGCCAGTGCTCATTTCTTGGGGCAAATGGGAGATGGGTTAAAGGGATTTAAGTAACGAGGAAAATTTTGAATGGTGCACATGCTCTTCATTTTTCTTTTCCCTGAAGCACATCCTTTAATGTTTCTTGTAGTGCAGGTCTGCTGGTGACAAAATTATGTTAGCTTCTGTGTGTATGAAAATGTCTTTATGTCACCACTGTTTTGGAAAGATTTTGTCAGGTACAGAATGTGAATTTGGCAGTTTTCTCCTTAGTACATTCCACTGTCTCTCACCCGTGCTGCTTCTGAGGAGTCAGCCATGCTCATCCGCTTTGTGCCTCCCAACAGAACATGCCCTTGTCCTCTGACTGCTTTTAGGATTTTCTGTTTGTCACTGGTTTTATGCAATTGGATTATGATGTGCACTCATATCTCTTGTGTTTGGAGTTTCTGGGTCTATGGGACTCCAGATGTACACCAGTGGCCCCCGGGTTCTCAGGCCTTTGGCCTCTGACTGAGAATTACACCATTGGCTTCCCTGGCTCTGAGGCTTCAGGACTTGGACTGGGCTACACTAGCAGCTTCCTTGGGTCTCCAGCTTGTGGGTGGCCTAATTTGGGGCTCTTGACCTGCCAAAATTGTGTCAGCCAATGCCCCTAAGGCCCCTCTCATCTGTCAGTCTGCCTATCTATCTATCTATCTATCTATCTATCTATCTATCATCATCATCTATCTCCTACTGGTTCCGTCTCTCTGGAGGCCCGACTAATGCAAATAGCTTCCACTGATGCGTCTTCAAGGTGCCTCATGGTCTCTTCTGTGAAATCCAATCTGTTACCCCATCCAGGGTAGTTTTCACCATCAATATTGTAGTTTCTCATCCCTGTAAGGTCGGTCTGGGTCTTCTTAATCTCTTCCTTGTCATTTCTTAACTTTCTGGATGTCTGGGCTGTAGTTTCAGCCACAGTTTGAGTTCCGTGACTCTAGCACCGATGCCAGCTCCAGGCGGTTGCCTTTGCCGGGCGACTCTCCTTGACGTGTTTGCGCTTGGCTGCTCCTCTGCACGCCTGGCACTCGGAGGTCAGGCACTGAGAGTTTACCTCGCAGGGTGCGGACACTTTGGTAACCTATAGATCGTCTGGAGCTTTGTTCTGGGATGGAGTGAATTACCTGGGAATGGTCTGATCATCTCAGGTCTTGCTTTTATGATTTTGTAGGTGGGTGAGGAGCAGGGCTCAGTCTAGGGCTAATTATCCCCACTCCTGAGGCAAGATTTTCTGAGAACTCCACCTAATGCTCACAGATTGCGAGTTTTCCCAGTCTGGCTGGTGGGAGAGGGTCCTGTCCGCAGCCCACGAGTACCAGAAATGGATCTTTGGTCTTTTCAAAGGTTTCTCCCAGCCTTGGTAGCCTCCCTGTCTGAGTGCGAGAATGGCAGCACCACACCGGGTGCTGGAGGGGCTGATTTGGTGAGTCCTTCCCCATGCAGGCATCCCTCTCTGGCACTCTGACCTGTAAAGTCCTGCTGACTTGGTCTCTTCAACTCACGGAGGCTGCTGGGCTCTTCCTGGGCCCCTCCCTGCACTGAGGCCTGCAAACTCTCAAGGCGGAGGGAGGTCTGAGGCCATCACCAGGCTCACCTCCCGTTTTCCTGTCTCTCAGGGATCATGGTCCTTTGTTGCCAAACGTCTTATGTCTTGACATCTTTTGTTTCATGTTTAGTCTGTTTTTTGTCTTGTTTCAGGTCTATTTCCTATGATGTTGTCTTGGGTGGAAGTGGAAGGTTTGTTTTTCAAATAAGACAAAATTTTAAATTTGTTTGAAAATGTTAGGGAGTGTCTAAAATCCTGGGAAATACCTGGACACCTGCTGTGTTGCTCCCTCTGGATCGTTCCAGCCACGCGATGGGCACCGCTACCCCCCCAGTCGTCAGGCCTGGCATGCTGCTCCCTACGTATCATTCTAGCTACGCGATGGGCATCGCCACCCCCATGGTCATCAGGCCTGGCATGCGTGGCTCACAACACAGCAGGAGCGCCCTCACGCACTGCAGCCTGGGTGCCCGTCTCCGGCTCGTCTTCCTTGATGCAGGCTCTGATGTCAGACCACCAGGGGCTGTGGGCTGGGCTGGAGGACACAAGCAGGCCCAGCGACCCCAGGATGGAGGAGGACCGGCTGCTGGAAGAGGAGGTGCTGCTGTCTGAGATGGTGGAGTGTGGTCGCTTGAAGGGGGTGGCATGGTCAGAGGAGGACACCGCAGTGGGCCCTCTCATTTGTGACTCTGGAAAGGGACAGAAAGCAGGTCAGGCTGGATTCCTCTGCAGAAATGCAGCCCAGGTTCAGAAACGGGATCAGAACCGTCCGAAAGACCGACCAGGCTTTGCCCCTGCAGTCATGCCCGTCCACCCCACCGTGTCAGCCACAGGCCCAGTGCGCTCTGCAGGGCGAGTGAGGGTGGGGCTGAGGCCACCGTACCTGTGCCCTTGATGATGCTGTTGTGGGCCCGGTCGCTTATCACTGTACATTTGGGGGCCTGATCGCTGGGCTTGACGTCCATGAATGGCTGGTTGCCTATCCCCATGGATGCCATTTCTTGGATTCTGAGTTCTAAGACAGAAGAAAGTATGACAGTTTCCAAAGCAACTTGGGGGCTAACGCCACCCCAAAGATGCCCGGTATCCCTAATGCCCTCAGCCCAAACCAGGAGGGTGGACAGGGCCTACCCACCCTGCCTCCCAAGAGGCACGGGGGTCCAGGATGCTGAGGCTTCCCGTTCCAGTTTTCGGCGTCATAGAAATCTCTCCCAGGGAGCCCAAGGCAGTAACCAAGAATAAGGAAGCCATGAGGCCTTGGAAACAAGATGTCCAGCCTGGGGGTCAGGAAGGGTCCCTGTCTGCTGGTGAGCGGGAGAGGGCCACACAGCAGGTCCCAATTAGAGCAGGGGTCAAAGGCCTGGGAGCTGTGTCCATGGGAAAGACAAAAGTGACAGGTTTCTAGGAGTTTGAATATTGAGAGGAGAGCTAAGCATAAGGTGAGAGTTTGGGAATGAATTTATTCTTGGTCAAATTAAGCAAAGAAGAAAGATGATATTAATTGTAAGTAAATGTATGAGGATAGAAAACATAATTACATTTATGTAGTCCTACTGCATATGCTGAAGAATATTATAGTAAGAATTATTTCCAGAGGTCTTGGGAGAACGGGAAGAAGTGTAGTGTGTGTGTGCTGCAGGCACAGAGTTACTGATCACCTTCACCAACAGGTAACGTGCAAAGCTGGTTAATCAAGAGTGAGTGTCCCCTTTTGCAGGGAAGGGGCCGAGTGTGGCTGCCTGGGACGCAGGGCTTGGAGTTGGGCAGCGAACAGGACGTTGCTCTTCTCCGACTCCGAAGCACTGTTTTTAGGGTTAGAGCTGTGAGCGTGGGTGCGGGACAGCTTCCTCCTCTGGCTGCAGTGGGTTTGCCTGTACACCTTACATCCAAGCCTGCGGCCGACAACAACCAGAAAAGCTGGACACATGTTTTGAAGGTGTTTTGGAGGTGACGAGGCAATCCAGCCTCAAAAGGCTGACCTCCCGGGCAGATGTGGAGCTCACAGACCACTGGACACCTGACACCTTTCTAACCCCTCAGGGCATTGCTGGTGGCCAATGAGCTCGGAGCTTGGAGCCTGAGAGCTTCGGACAATGCACAGGGTGGGGAGATAAAACCTGGAATTTGAGGGTTGCCAGGGAGGAAGGGCCTGGGAAACTCCCAGACATGCAGTGGGGACCTGGAAAGGGAGCATGGACTTTGCCAGGAGTGGGACAAACAGAAACTGGATCAGCTGCCCAAAGGTCTGAGGCGGACTTCATGCAGCCCCTCCCCTGAGTGCGTCCAGATGACCCACCCCTGCTCTTCCCACAAAAATAAATCCTCATTTAATCCCCAGATCATTAAACATCCGCGAGATAAAGGTTTGGACGTCTCAGGCCGTGGAGGTAACCAGGATTAATGTGGCAGGAAGTAGATCACAGGACAGAGAGTCTCAAAAGGAAACTGAAATCCATCAAATAAAAGCAGGGAAGATGCGATCGAAACACAGAAACTATGCGAGAAACATAGCAACATGTAAAAAGTCATACGTGTAGTCGGAGTTCCAGGTGGAGCACAGAGAGCGGAGCAGGAGAAGTGATCAAATGTTCCAGAACTAACCCCACGCTGGGACACAGGCAAGGACCGCCATCCTTGGCCATCAGAGCACAGCTGGCCTGGGGGCAGCCAGATTGCTCTCATTCATGGCGGTGGCTGCCCAGGTCTCTCTGCCTGGGGGGTGTTCCCCCACTTCCTGTGGACGGGACAGAAGTGGCAGGTGGTTCACACGCCAGGAGGAGCCTCAACGATGAGGGACAGGAGTTGGCAGAGAAACAGCCAGGTCCCTCAGCATGTAGGGGTCCCTCAGCATGTGGGACAGTGCCTGGGTGTGCCTGTCTTCCAGAGGGTGTGTGCAAGGACCTGCCCATCAATCACCCTCCATGGCCTTCCCCTCCTCTCTCACTTCCCTGTTCTCACCAAACAGGTAGAAAACAAAGAGTAAGATACTCTAGATTTATGCCCACATTGCATTAAATGTAAACACACTACTCCAATCTAAAGACAAGGACAATCAAACTAGGTAAAAAGATAAAAGTGAAATCAAACATGTGCCTTTTACAAGAGACGTATCTCAAATATAAGAACACCGAAAGTTCCAAGTAAGAAGATGGACAAGTATGTGTTGTGTAAACACAACTTTGCAAAAGGAAACTGGAATAGCTACATTAACAGGAAGCATAGTCGGCCTTCTGTATCTGTGGGTTCCATATCCACAGATTCCACCAAGGATCAAAACTGTTTGAACAAAAAGCAATTACAATAATAGTTAAAAATACAAATAAAAAACCAATATAACAGCTATTTATAAGCATTTTCATTGTACTATGGATTATAAGTAATGTACAGATGATTTGCAGTATATAGGAGCATGTGTGTAGGTTATATGCAACTACTGTGCCATTTTATATCAGGGACTTGAACAACTGCAGATTTGGGTATCCGTGGGGGAGTCCTGGAACCCACCCCCATGGACACAGAGGGACAGCTGTAGATCTAAGGCAAAAGGCATTCCTAAAAATAAAGAGATGCATTTCATTATCATAAAAGAGGCTCTGTTTCTAGGAAGATATAGCAATTCTATATTACCATGCACCTAATAACTTAGCTTCAAAACATAGAAAGCAAAAAGTGACAGAACGAAAAGAAAACTAGACAAATTCAAATCTACATCATCATGGGAGATTTTAACACACTTTTCCTAGTGATAGGCAGCCAAAAAGCCAATAAGGATATAACAAATCTGAACAACACAATTTTCAAAACGTGATCAGAACTCTGCAATAACGACAAAGCACACTTTCTCTTCACGTGGAAAGTTTACCAAAATGCTGGGACATCCAACTTTTCAAATAACCGAAGCTGTTACAGGTGGCTAGACAGGCATGAGCGGGGCAGGAGAGGGCTCCCCACCCATTGGGAATGTCGGGTGGTGGCCTGGCATATACCACACTGCCTCTCTAAAAGGGGTACCTTGGCAGCCAGTGCCAGGGAAAGGGCATTTCCTGATGGTCCACACCTGCTGCACTCAAGTGTTAACTGAAGGCAGGTGCCAGGAAAAGCAACTTTGTGCATTAAGAGACAAAATGGTAGAATGTCACCTTTTGGGGGCGCCCCACCAGACAAGGGAAGAAAGCCTCAGACGGGGATGTGTACAACTTCCTAAGCACACGGGACATCCTCACGTCCCCCAACAGACAAGGGACGAAAGCCTCAGACGGGGATGCGTACAACTTCCCAAGCACACGGGACATCCTCACGTCCCCCAACAGAAAAGGGAAGAAAGCCTCAGACGGGGATGTGTACAACTTCCTAAGCACACGGGACATCCTCACGTCCCCCAACAGACAAGGGACGAAAGCCTCAGACGGGGATGCGTACAACTTCCCAAGCACACGGGACATCCTCACGTCCCCCAACAGAAAAGGGAAGAAGCCTCAGACGGGGATGTGTACAACTTCCTAAGCACACGGACATCCTCACGTCCCCCACCAGACAAGGGAAGAAAGCCTCAGACGGGGATGTGTACAACTTCCTAAGCACACGGGACATCCTCACGTCCCCCACCAGAAAAGGGAAGAAGCCTCAGACGGGGATGTGTACAACTTCCTAAGCACACGGGACATCCTCACGTCCCCCAACAGACAAGGGACGAAAGCCTCAGACGGGGATGCGTACAACTTCCCAAGCACACGGGACATCCTCACGTCCCCCAACAGAAAAGGGAAGAAAGCCTCAGACGGGGATGTGTACAACTTCCTAAGCACACGGGACATCCTCACGTCCCCCAACAGACAAGGGAGAAAGCCTCAGACGGGGATGCGTACAACTTCCCAAGCACACGGGACATCCTCACGTCCCCCAACAGAAAAGGGAAGAAAGCCTCAGACGGGGATGTGTACAACTTCCTAAGCACACGGACATCCTCACGTCCCCCACCAGACAAGGGAAGAAAGCCTCAGACGGGGATGTGTACAACTTCCTAAGCACACGGGACATCCTCACGTCCCCCACCAGAAAAGGGAAGAAGCCTCAGACGGGGATGTGTACAACTTCCTAAGCACACGGGACATCCTCACGTCCCCCAACAGACAAGGGACGAAAGCCTCAGACGGGGATGCGTACAACTTCCTAAGCACACGGGACATCCTCACGTCCCCCAACAGAAAAGGGAAGAAAGCCTCAGACGGGGATGTGTACAACTTCCTAAGCACACGGGACATCCTCACGTCCCCCACCAGACAAGGGAAGAAAGCCTCAGACGGGGATGCGTACAACTTCCCAAGCACATGGGACATCCTCACGTCCCCCAACAGAAAAGGGAAGAAAGCCTCAGACGGGGATGTGTACAACTTCCTAAGCACACGGGACATCCTCACGTCCCCCACCAGACAAGGGAAGAAAGCCTCAGACGGGGATGTGTACAACTTCCTAAGCACACGGGACATCCTCACGTCCCCCACCAGAAAAGGGAAGAAAGCCTCAGACGGGGATGCGTACAACTTCCCAAGCACACGGGACATCCTCACGTCCCCCAACAGACAAGGGAAGAAAGCCTCAGACGGGGATGCGTACAACTTCCCAAGCACACGGAGTATCAGGGAACCCTCACATCCCAAGGGAAAGGCCCACACTGTGCACGCAGGCAGCCCAGCCTAAGGGGAGAATCACCGGAAAAGGGCTGGCCCAGGAAGTCCTAGGATAAGGATAAACGGGGCCCTCGATCTCAGTGCCCACTTGGAAATCTTCCAAGTGTGCTTTTCTTCCTTTCCCGCTCTAAAGCCTTTTCAAACGAACTTCCATTCCTGCTCTGAAACTTGCCTCAGTCTCTTTTTCTGCCTTATGTCCCTCAGTCAAATTCTTTCTTCCGAGGAGACAAGAATTGAGGTTGCTGCAGACCTGTACAGGTTCGCCACCGGTCACTTGGATACCTTCCACGGATAACAAACTCTAGTGTGTATTATTTGACCAAAGCGGTCTTCTACTCAAAACTGGTATCACGGCCGGGCGCGGTGGCTCAAGCCTGTAATCCCAGCACTTTGGGAGGCCGAGACGGGCGGATCACGAGGTCAGGAGATCGAGACCATCCTGGCTAACACGGTGAAACCCTGTCTCTACTAAAAATACAAAAACTAGCCGGGCGAGGTGGCGGGCGCCTGTAGTCCCAGCTACTCGGGAGGCTGAGGCAGGAGAATGGCGTGAACCCGGGAGGCGGAGCTTGCAGTGAGCTGAGATCCAGCCACTGTACTCCAGCCCGGGCGATAGAGCAAGACTCCGTCTCAAAAAAAAAAAAAAAAAAAAAAACTGGTATCACAAAGTTAACTAGAAAATCTTGGAAATTAGGTAATGCATTTCTAAATAACCCATGATGAGTCCAAGAAGAAATTAAAGTGGAAGTTAGAGAATATACTGAACTGACTGTTAATAAACACATGACATATACAAACTTGTGGGATGCAGCTAAAGCTTACAGGAAAGTCTGTAGTCTTAAATACTGCACAAAAACGAGAACAAAACAAAGGCTAAAATCAATGATCTAAGCATCCACCTCAAGAAATGAGGTAGAAAGGAAAAGCAAATGAAACACTGAAAAAGGTAGACACAAGAAAATAACAAAGAGTAGGAATTAATTAAGTAGAAAATAAGTGTGTAGATAATCAATTAAACCAAAATTCTGTTTCTGGGAAGACTAATTTGGTAAATCCCTGGCAAAACTGGAGAAGTCAAGAGAGGGCTCAAGTGACCGAGGTGATGGGGAGGGGGTGCCAGGTCCTCGACACACCTGAGAAGCATTAGGTTCCACTTTCCAGGCAACCCAGCTGTACCTGCAGAGCCTGGACAGCTCTGTGGGCTACACCGCACATCCCCAGGCCCAGGCAGAGTCCTGTGTGCATACCCTGTGCTCAGCTGTCCCCCGACCCTGTTTGAGGAGGGCTGTGAAACTAAAATAACTTGAACTCAACGCTGTGGGAACTGTAAGATATTCTGAACCCTGAGAGGCGCCCGGCAATGCCCTGAGTCATGGAACATCAGGTGTAACTTTTGCTTTTTCCAGTAAATGGTCAGGGATGACCGGCAGGCACCAGAGATAAGAATCTCTCAGAACATGCCTCCTCCTCACAGAATGTTAAGCAATCGCCCTTGGAATGTAGCAACCTGGACTAATCAAGTTGCTGTCAAGTCGGCTGCAACCGTTTCTGCCTCTGTAAGTGAAGCCGCAGCTTCCCCACTCGGGAGCACGGACCCCGTCCCTTTGGAGTCTGCATTCTGGGGTGGCCATTCCCATGCTTTGTGCTTGAATCAACTTAGTTCTATTTTCTGAATCTGATTATTCAAGGCTGGCAGGGCCTATTTCCTGCAGGCTCCAGGTGCTTGGAACACAGGAGGGGTTGAAATGGACAGATCGACCCCAGGGAGGCTTTGTGCACCACAGTCAGGCAGACCCCAAACAGGAAGCAGGACCAGTGGGTTACAAAGGAAGGAAAAAGGCCAGGAAGGCTCTTCAGGATGGTGGCATCTTGGAGATGAGGCCCCTCACCAAGTAGCTGCTGCCCATGGGGTGCAGAGTAGCCAGGAGGCTGGGGCCGGAGGGGGAGCTGGCAGGGAGGCCATGGGGCCCCCTGTGCCCGACAGAGCTGGCTCCGAAGAGTTTCGGGGGCTGGTGGGGAGGCGGTGGCTGTACTTGGAGGGTAAGGCCCAGGCGGGGTGTGGCCGTGCAGGATCCCGGTTGTGTCTGTAGCTTGGGTGCCTCGGTTTCTTAGGCCTGAGAGGCCAGAGCTGCCAGGTGGGCCTGTAGGGTAGAGGTGGACAGCTGGGTTTACAATGGCTTTGGCTATCTGTGAGGTGCTGGGGCAGGCCCTGGAGTTGGAGCTCAGTGTGGGAGAAGGTCTGGGGTGGGGGGTGGTCACTGTGAAGGTGGTGTTTGCAGCCGCCAGGCTAGAGGAATAAGCACAGAGAGGCACACCCAGTGACGAAGTCGGGGGAGGGGGGAGCAAACGAGGGTGGACATTGAGGGAGGAGGGAGGAGGCCTGGGGGAGGGGTCCCAGAGTGGGGGATGAGTTCTCTGGGGAGGGCCCTCTCATGACCATGAGCTCAGCCTCCCGGGGCCATGGGGGCCAGACCAGCAGGGCAGGGGCAGGAAGTCAACCAGAGGGTTAAATCTGGAGCCAGAGCTGCGGGGGACTCTCTCTGGGGTGGCCGCAGTGTCTTGTTTACGTTTGTTTGTGGACATGAGAGACACGTGTGTGAGTGCCATCAGGTCCGATCCAAGAAGTTTCTCGTAAAGTGCTGACCGAGGGCCCCCAGGTGCCCCAAACAGGGTGGGCCTCTTGGGTGCCCATGAGGAAGAAAATGGACGGTCCGGCTACTGGAGGATCCTCAGAGTGATTAGGCCCTTAGGGAGGCTGACTTTGGAGATCGAGTCACAGAGCTCAGCCCCTTAATTTCTGATCTTTTGTTAGAGATTTCCTTGCCTCCCTGTTCCTGGCTCAGACCAGACAGTCCTGAGACAGAAGACCCTTGACTATTCCATCCCTAATGTGGAATGCAAAATATACTCTCACCCCTACAAAAAAGAAATGCTGCCTGTAGTCAATCAAATTGCTGTAACTGTGCCCCAGCCCTGTATAGAAAATGATGTGATCCTGTTGCATTTCCCTAGACTGTGCCTATACAAATGGCCCTTAAACCTCCCCAGTTCGGGGCAATGACCCCATCCCTTTGAAGTCTGTGTCCTCCCAGGTGGCCATCCTCAGACTTTGTGCTCAAGTGAACTCGATATTTATTTATTTTATTTTATTTTATTTTATTTTTTTTTTGAGACGGAGTCTCGCTCTGCCGCCCAGGCTAGAGTGCAGTGGCCGGATCTCGGCTCACTGCAAGCTCTACCTCCCGGGTTTACGCCATTCTCCTGCCTCAGTCTCCCGAGTAGCTGGGACTACAGGCGCCCGCCACCTCGCCCGGCTAGTTTTTTGTATTTTTTTAGTAGAGACGGGGTTTCACCCTGTTAGCCAGGATGGTCTCGATCTCCTGACCTCGTGATCCGCCCGTCTCGGCCTCCCAAAGTGCTGGGATTACAGGCTTGAGCCACTGCGCCCGGCCCTCGATATTTAATCACACCGCCTGAATCTCAGCATTAAGGTCGACAGCCCAGCTCCCAACCCACGCCTCCACTCCCTCCCCACTCCTAGCCTTGGCCTCCCACCCCTGGACTCAGTCTCCAGCCCCCACCCCAGTCACAGCCCCCAGCCCCACAGTCCCCAACCCCAGCCCCAGCCCCAGTCCCAGCCCTGGCCCCCGGACCCCTGGCCCCCTGGCCCCTGGACTCAGCCCCTGGCTCTCACCCCAGCCAGCCCTGACCCCTGCCCTAGCTGTGCCCCGAGCCGGGCAGGCCCTGTGGCCCCCATCTTCCCACCTCTGCTCTTCAGCGCCTGCCTCCACAGGATCCTCCCTATGACATCGGTCCACGCACGCTTGACCTCTGCCGAGCTTGCTTGGAGAATGTAGGTGTCCTGAGATTTCCGCCGCCTGCGAAACCAAATCTCAAACCTCGAGCCACTGTCCCCGACGTTCTCTGTCATCCCGATCTCGGCCATCTGCAGTCAGCAAACACCCGTGGCAGCACCATCAGGAACACAGATCTCTGAACGACTGGCTACCCAAATTCCTCAGTGCTGGAGATCACGTCACCCAGACACCAAATGACAAATGTGTGGGATGGGTCAGGGTGGGCAGAACCTCACTGCTCACTACTGTGAGAGGCTGCCTGTGAGCGTGCAAGGGAGAGTGCGTGTGTGCAGGACAGCTGTCAATGAGTATGCAAGGCTATGCACAAGTGTGGGAGGCTGCTTGTTTGTGAGCCCATGCACCCTCATGGCCTCAGTCAAGAAGGGAGGGACCTGGCTTCCTTCAGCACAGCCGAGTCACAAGTAGGAACCTGCTCACCATGGTGTATCAGCGAAGCCCTCTCTGTGCACCTCCGAGAGCCAGGGGAAGGCCTGTCCCGTGTTCACCCTCTCTGTGCACCTCCCAGAGCCAGGGGAAGGCCTGTCCCTGCGCTCACCCTCTCTGTGCACCTCCGAGAGCCAGGGGAAGGCCTGTCCCTGTGCTCACCCTCTCTGTGCACCTCCGAGAGCCAGGGGAAGGCCTGTCCCTGTGCTCACCCTCTCTGTGCACCTCCGAGAGCCAGGGGAAGGCCTGTCCCTGTGCTCACCCTCTCTGTGCACCTCCGAGAGCCAGGGGAAGGCCTGTCCCTGTGCTCACCCTCTCTGTGCACCTCCGAGAGCCAGGGGAAGGCCTGTCCCGTGTTCACCCTCTCTGTGCACCTCCCAGAGCCAGGGGAAGGCCTGTCCCTGTGCTCACCTCCATACAGAATCCACAATGCAGTTTCTGACTGAGGAGACACTTGTTTCTCAGCCCTTGGACTGGACATGGGACTGGAGAAGACAAACGTCTCCTTGCCGATTTTGGAGGGCTAACGTTTTCAAGAATTTACCCAAGAACCACAGAAATCAAAACATCGCGGTGTGGCTCCTCCTAGCTTCACTCCCTCCCAGTTCCTCTGCTCGCCTCAGGTGAGACAGGGTCCGAGACCCCCTTGGAGGGCCTGGCTCAGCCTGCGCCCGATTGGACCAGGCGGGTGCTACCTTGAAGGACTGCTTGTACAGGTAGACATCGTGGCCGCCCTCCACCTTCTGGGTCTTGCTGAACAGGATGAGGTCTTCAAAGAGGAACACGTGCCTCAGATACTTCTTCCTCCCGCAGCAAACGATAAACTCATCTCGGCATTTCAGCTGCCCCTGTTCCTTCAAATTCACCTGCAGAGGAACAGCCAAGGGGCTGGCCTTGGCTCATTCATACGGGCCCGCGGCAGCTCACGCACACACTGCTGCCTGCGACCGGCCGTGTGGGTCTCACCAGGCCCCGCCGTGGGGGTTGTGCAGCTCAGTGTAGTGAAGGCTGCCCCGGCTGCCCCCCAACCCCAGACGCCCCAAAGGCCATGGGTGAGCTGAGAAATGACTGGTGCGTGGGGGTGCTGGCTCCATTCCGGCAGGCTGTATCCCTGGGCCTGGGATGGGCAACACCCCAGTGGCTGAGCAGGGCCGTGAAGGGTGGGACCTCACGTCAGCTGGAGAAGGCAGACCCATCTTGGGCCCCAACACCCATGGACTCGGGGCTTGACCCTAGTGCCTTCTCACAGAGGGCTGGGGTGCAGCGCCCACATCCACCTGTTTTAAATGCAGCCCGGGTGAGCAGACTCCCAGTCATTCAGAACCAGCCTGCTTTGCATGTCCTGTGCAACTGCAGCCAACATCTGCCAGCCATTGTCAAACCCTGGGGCTCCAGGGGCCTCAAGCCTTGCTGCTCCCTGACATTGCCCAGACAGGTAAGACCCTCCTCCCAGTGGCCTCCACTGCAGCCTTCAGAAGGCTGTGCTTTGAAGGACTTCTCCGGGGCAAGTCTGCCAGCACGTCACCAAGAAAATTGTGCTGCTGGGCCAAGACTTTCTCAGCAACGGCCTCAAAACTCCCCCAGCTAGCCTGAGCTGCCAGCGCGTGGGGCACTTACGTCACAGCCGCGGATGGCGTCCATGGCCAGCAGGTCATTGCCGTGGCGCAGCTGGAAGCAGACCACGACCTCGGCGGCTCGGAGCTCGCCCAGCTCCTGCCCCTGGACCGGGCCGCGGCTGGCCTCCTTGAGCAGGTCCTGGAGCAGCAGCGCGTACTTGGCCACACGCTGCACAGGCCGCAGCAGGTAGGAGGCCAGGTCCATCTTGTCACCTAGCTCCCGCTGCTTGTCCTGCAAGGACCGGGTGAGAGGGTCAGCTGCAGCCTGACTGAGGGCCGGGCAGCTGCGGCGGGGCTGGGGGGCGAGGGGATGACCTTGAAGAAGGCGTTGCCGTGGCTGCTGAGCAGGGCGTCCGACTGCGGCTTGTTCTTGCTGTAGACCACGTACATCCCCAACTGCTCTTCCTGGAAAAGCAGAGGCGACTGCTTGGCCGTGGGAGTGACAGGCCCGGAGACGGCAGGCTCTTACAGCCCGGGTCAGACTTGGAACTGCTCCCGTCCCAAGACCCTCCAGGTGCAGTTCGTACCATGATCAGGTGAAAGGGAGACTCAGTCCTTCATTACAGACTATCGGGGTATCCCCAGCACGGGGGCTCCAGAGGTGACTAGTTTACCAGCTGCAACCTCAGGGCTGAGAATTCTATAATTTGTCTTAAAAACACAGACTCCAGGAGGTTGAGAGGGGAAGAGGATACAGCTGGCAGTGGGCCTGGGAGGGCGTGGGGGGCAGTGGAACGATTTGGTCAATGGCCAAGAGCTAAAGCTGTCAAGACATTTAAAATTGCCACAGTTACGGTCAATATGAATCTGTACTTTATGTCTAAAAGCACCTTTTAAGAAAATGCTGAGGCCAGGTGCGGTGGCTCACACCTGTAATCCCAGCACTTTGTGAGGCCGAGGCGGGCAGATCGCAAGGTCTGGAGTTCAAGACCAGCCTGGCCAGCACGGTGAAACCCCGTCTCTACTAAAAATATAAAAATTAGCCAGGCCTGGTGGCGTGCACCTGTAGTCCCAGTTACTAAAGAGGCTGAGGCAGGAGAATCACTTGAACGTGGGAGGCGGAGGCTGCTGTGCGCTGATTGTGCCACAGCACTCCAGCCTGGGCGACAGAGCAAGACTCCATATCCAAGGGGTAAGAAAAAAGAAAGAACACTGAAAAGATGGAACATGAGCTTCTTTTGTCCACGGCTGTTTTCGTTGTGATAATTTGTGCTCAGTGGTCTGGGACACACGTCCCATCTGCCCACAGCACTCAGCACCTGTTGAAAGCCTGTCAGTTTCTTTCCAGAGTAAATTAAAAACTTTTTTTTTTTTTTTTTTGAGATGGAGTCTTGCTCTGTCGCCCAGGCTGGAGTACAGTGGCGCGGTCTCCACTCACTGCAAGCTCCGCCTCCTGGGTTCACGCCATTCTCCTGCCTCAGCCTCCCATGTAGCTGGGACTACAGGAGCCCGCCACCGCGCCCAGCTAATTTTTGTATTTTTAGTAGAGACGGGGTTTCACCGTGTTAGCCAGGGTGGTCTCGATCTCCCGACCTTGTGATCTGCCTGTCTCGGCCTCCCAAAGTGCTGGGATTACAGGCGTGAGCCACGCGCCCAGCCTAAAAACTTTATTAAAGACTCTCATACAGAGATATTCCACGTTCATCATTGAGAAGCAACTGACGAGTAGAGACCACTGAGTCTGCACATTCAACGTGCTTCCAGTTGAAAGTCTCACAGGAAATTCTCAGAACGGGACAGGCTGGTCCCTCTGGCAGGTAACGGGGCACCCAGGGTCAGGGGACCTGCGAAGGGTTGAGGCCTGGCCCCTCCCCAGAAGGTGATTCTGGGAACTGCTTCTGGCCTGTCAGCCGGAAGTGGTAAAGGAGCAGGCTGCTGGCGGAACAGGTGTGATGGTGTCCGCGGAGCCCCCGCCTCCAGGGGCAGCAGGGATGCAGTTGGTCACACCACCTGCAAAGCACCGAGCACTGGAGACCTGCAGGTTATCCGTGTGGGGCGTCTGTGTGTCGGCTGGTCTAATCATCCTGTCAGGACCAGCTCCCAGACCGGGGCTGAAGCTATTCCAACCGCCTGACACATGGGTGCTGCAGGCCCCGCCTCCCTGACACCGGCTTCGCCCACCACGTCACCCGTCGCCCACGCCGCGGCCTGCACTCACGTGTCTCAGGAAACTGCGGCCCACGGCCAAGGGGCAGTGCCGGCAGCGCTCCAGCTCCCGGAGGAAGTGCTGCTGGTGGAAGTCGTGGAGCTTCTCCAAGTTGCCAAAAATAACGTGGTGCTTCCCTCGAAGGCCCTGGGGCAGGTCCATTCTCTCCATTTCCGGAAAATAGTGATCGATGACGTATCCTAAGCACCGGACGTACTCCCTCTCCGTGGCGATCATCTCGGCCATGATGTGCCTCAGTCGGCTGCTGGAAGACACAGAGATCCCGGGGAAACATGGCCCCCCACGGACATGTTATTAAAAGCAATTCATGCCTGAGACAGAAACACATGAAGACCCTGAGGCATGAGCACGGTCACATGTGGACCGGAGGCACATGGGCACATGTGGGATTCACAATAAAGAAACTTCTGGCTGGGCATGGTGGCTCACACCTGTAATTCCAGCACTTTGGGAGACTGAGGTGGGTGGATCACGAGGTCAAGAGATAGAGACAGCCTGGCCAACATGGTGAAACCTCATCTCTACTAAAAATACAAAAATTAGCTGGGGGTGGTGGCACGCACCTGTAGTCCCAGCTACTTGGGAAGCTGAGGCAGGAGAATCACTTGAACCCGGGAGGTGGAGGCTGCAGTGAGGCGAGATTGAGCCACTGCACTCCAGCCTGGCAACAGAGCGAGACTCTGTCTCAAAAAAAACAGAACCTTCCAGTTGACTGCACATCCTCAGCAGGGAGTGACTCACCTGCACCCCGCTCATTCTCTCCCTGTTACCTGGAGCTGCTCCCCTGATACACAGTAACTTGAAAAGATAAGGACTATATTTCAAAAAGAAGCTTGTCACGTGAAACATTTCCATATTATTGATCGTGGCCTTTTCAGAGGAAAGATCCCTTGGAAACCAAGGAAGAGATTCCCAGGGTTCCTAACTGAAACTGAACATCACGTTCCTCGTTCCAGCTGGTTTGATTCTAGTGGTAAGATGACTCAAACACTTCCAGCAGCAACGCTTCTGCAAGGAAGGCAGTGGTGGAAATTTTGTGAGAAAACAGCTTTCGGATCCACGCCCACTGCTGACCGACCGGGAGATTTTCTTGAGAGTCAGCTTCCGTGGTAGTCACTCCTGACCCAAGGGGCTCAGCACCTTACGCAGCAGCTTCAGGGGGACTCGGGGGCTGCAACGGCCGGAGAGCAAGGCTGGGGGCGCAGGACGCCCAGAGGTGGACAACAGCAGGCTAGGCCCCAGGGACGGCCGTCCATGGAACCCTCTGCCCCGCCCTTGCCTGGGGTCTCCCTGCCTTCAACGAGGGTCCTGAGGAGGGGCTGCCGAGCAGGCTTTGTAGGGGCACTGTTCCTGTGAGGGGTGAGCCTCCGCTGCACTGCTGAGTCTTGAAGAGCCCTTCCTGACAACACACATCTGCAGGAGATGTGGGCTCCCCCGTGGCTGCCCGGAGTCTCACTACCTCTGTATCCCCAGGGCTGGGCAGGACCAGAGGACCCACTCGTGTTGCCCTGAGAGAGTGGAGAGGTGGGCTGGCCGGTGTGGTCAGCTTGGCCGGGTGGTTCCTCACATGCAAAACTGTGGTGCTGGGATCACAGAGGCCCAAACTGGGAGTCCTAAATCAGGTGCTATTCTTTTGTGTACTTTTCTTTTTTTTTTTTTTTTTTTTAACCATTAAAAAACATGCTAAGCATCCAAAAACACTTTTTTTTTTTTTTTTTGAGACGGAGTCTTGCTCTGTCGCCCAGGCTGGAGTGCAGTGGCCGGATCTCAGCTCACTGCAAGCTCCGCCTCCCGGGTTTTCGCCATTCTCCTGCCTCAGCCTCCCGAGTAGCTGGGACTACAGGCGCCCGCCACCTCGCCTGGCTAGTTTTTTGTATTTTTAGTAGAGACGGGGTTTCACCGTGTTAGCCAGGATGGTCTCATCTCCTGACCTCGTGATCCGCCCGTCTCGGCCTCCCAAAGTGCTGGGATTACAGGCTTGAGCCACCGCGCCCGGCCCAAAACCACTTTTACATTCACCATAAACGAATGCGGGACGGTTAGGCTGGTGGCTCGGTTTCATAGGCTGGTGGCTGGGTTTCATGAGCTGGCTGGAGCGTGGCCACCTGGTCGCTCTCAGCAACTGAGCCTGGAGGGCAGGGCCCTCACTCCGGCAGCGTGAATGCCAAAGCCTGGCCTGGGCTGTGGGACTCCCCGGGAGAAGGTTCTCTGGGTTCTGCTGGGGTGGGGTCTGAGCGTGTCCCACAGCTCTGCAGCTCTGACAGCGCCCATCAGCTGTACTTTCAAAGGGCCACTGGTGACCCGGGGGCCTTTCCCTAATAGATAGTGAGGTACACTGCTTTTCTCTTCTACTTGATAGCATCTTACCCCCAATCCTCTTAAATAACTCGATCCTAATGATACCAATGGGAGCTGGAAGATTTTTTTCTACCATTATTTGTATTTACTTGTTTTTTAAGTTGGAAAAACTTAAAAGCAGCTAATGATGGGAAGCACAGCTGTGGGCAGACATGCTGCTGAACGCACATTCCATCCACAGCAGAGCTGCAGAACTTGTCCCCTTCACTCCTGCATCACAGATTTGACAGATTCTCACTGTTTCTGAGAACACAGCACCTCCTGGCCGGTCAGGAACTGGCCCTCACAGCACAGGCGGGAAGGCCGAGGCCCGATGTTGTGACCCACACAAAAACCTCCTCAGTAAATATCCAGAAACAAAATCAGAACGAGGATGGTCTTGACCAAATGGACAATGTACTCACTAGGCAGCAACAGCTGGAAATCACACAGGGGTGGGTGGGGGTCCCCCTCCTGTGTTCTGCTGCCTCCCAAACCTGAAACGCGGGCTCAGTGAAGACAGAATCGTCAGTGCAGCCACCTGCTGAGACTCAGGGACAGCGCTCGGCATTCCTCTTACGGATTCGGAAGGGCCAGCCTGTACTCAGGCCCAGCCGGCAGATATCCCCGGATCACTCACACCCATGGTGAAAACCAGAACCTCATGTTCTACCTGGAGTTTTACCCTTAACAAGGTAAAGACTGAGGTCTGGCAACCTAAAGGTGTGTTTCCGAAGAGTGTTCTGTGGCCTTGTCCGTTCAGATTAAACCTGTGATCAGGGCATGAGGAGGAAACCCCTTCTACGGAGCTTAAGGCAGAGGCCCCAACCCCCGGGGCCACCGACTGGTGCCCGTCTGTGGCCTATCAGGAACCAGGCCACCCAGCAGGAGGTGAGCGGCAGGCAGGGAGTTACCCGCTGAGGAGCTCCGCCTCCTGTCAGATCAGTGGCGGCATTAGTCTCGGAGGAGCACGGACGCTACTGCGCACGGGAGGGGTCTAGGTTTTGTGCTCCTTATGAGAATCTAATGCCTGATGAGCTGAAGTGGAGTAGTTTCATCCCAAAACCATCCCCCCAACCCCTGCGGTCTGTGGAAAAATTGTCTTCCATGAAACCTGTCCCTGGCGCCAAAAAGGTTGGAGATTGTTGGCCCAAGACGCAGAAGCCAACCAGATGACAACGCACCTCATGAAATTCTCCACCTCCAGCCCTCACGGCCAGTCCCACATGGGCAGAAGATGGAGGTTCAGACGGCGTCCGGCCTAGGCAGGGGCCGAGGGCGCCCACCCTTACCAGTGAGTGGATACATCCTTTGCAGGCTCGGCAAGTGAGAAGGGGCCTCTTCAGTGAGGCAATGGACGCACGGGTGCACCTTCTTACCCCTAACACTAGAGACTTTCTAAAACGTATTTTTAAGGTAACTCTTCTTGGTGTCGGGGGTTGATGTGCTGCCTGTAATTTTCTGTAAGTGGGCTGAAAATAACTAGAGTTGGTCACACGGTTACTTAACCATCAGAGTGAGTGTGTGTGGGTTAACACACGCCATCCAGGCAGTGTTCAGTGGACCCTTCTGAACATGGGGGCAGGTAACTCATACCTAGTTTAAAATTGTGTTTCTTCTCGGACCGGGCAGGTGGACCCAGAGGGATGTCTGTGGATTTACTTTCTACTTTGCAGAAGAGAGTTTAATGCCGAAATGGCTTTGGGTTTCTAGATCCCCAAGGGATGCTGGGACCAGAGGAGGGAGACGTCCACCTCACCTGCCCACCTGCCGCTTCCCGTCCTCCTCAGCAGGGTGGAGCCCCGAGGGAGAGGCCAGACTCTGGCTCCGAGTGACCGGGGGGCTCCTGGCCTGCGGCCGCAGCAGGAACTTCTTCTCTGTGGCCACAGTGCTGGTTACCTCGCCCTTGCTGAAGACACCGGTATGGCCTGGCTGGCAGGAGTCCCTGGGGCCACTGTCGGGCTGAGGTATCTCGAAACTTTGCATTTTCTTTACCATTTTCTTCTGGGGATGTTTCCTGGGGCGGCTGGCCGGGGTCTGGGTGGGCTCAGAGGAGCAGGCAGAGCTGGGGGACACTGGGTCCCACAGAGCACACAGCCCTGGGCCCAGGGGCTCCCCGTCCTGTCCACACAGAAGCGCTCGTCCAGGGAGGCCGGGTTCCCAGGCACCATCCTCAGTGTCTGTGCTGGGAACTGAGGCTGGCTTACGGGGCCTCCTCGTGGCCTCCTCAGCACACTCACGCTTTGGGGGGCTCTGGGCAAGGGGCGGTGAGCTGGGGCCTAGGGCGGCCTCAGAAAGGGCCTCTTCCAGATGGAGCCGGGTCTGAGGGCACTGCAGCCACAGGTCTTGCTGCGATGCCCACGGTCTCCCCAGGGTTTGAGGCTTCAGCACTGCCACACCTGCCCCGGGGAACGCCTCTGCAGCCACCGAGGTAGCCTCCTGGTGACAGCTCCTCAAACACTCAGCCACGGGTGAGGAGGGATAAGCCTCCGGGTCCAGGGGCCCCAGCCAGCTGCTCGCCTGTGGGACAAGGAGGGCTCTGCTCAGTGCAGTGGAGGAGGGGCCGACCCAGAGCCAGCTCAGGCACTGCTGTTCCCAGGTCAGCCTAGTCAGGGACCAGGGGACCAGACAGCAGAGGGAGAGGCAGCCCCGCCACCCAGTGGAGGCTGTGGCCGGGTTCCACCGAAGGGCAGGTGGGCTGTGTCTGACCCCACGGGGTCTGTTCTCCACGCCAGAGGGCACCATGGGGGATGTCCTAGGACCACTGAAGACACCGTGTAGACCAGTTATGCCACATCCTGTGAGCTGAGAGAGGCATGACGGGGCAGACGGCTCTACCCTGCTCTGGCCACCCCATGACCCCTTCAAATGCTGTCTTGACAGGTGAGCTCCTAATGGCGTGCAGTCCCGGGCGCGGGGGAGCTTGCAGGCGTGCAATCTGCTGCAGCACTTGTTTGGGGTTTTGGGCAGTCAGTGGAATTTTGTAACTGAGCCACTAAACACACAGAGAAATGTGTGTGTGAGTTTGGCTGGTCTGTTTGGTACAATATCGAATGCTTCACAGGTCAACTCAGAGCCTTCTCCAGAGAGCTGTGCGTGCAGTGGCCAGGGGCTCCATCGCAGGTGCCCGGCCTCTGTCCTAGAGCCTGGCCCACTCTCTCCAACTTGTGTGGGGAGGTGTAAATGCCCACAGCCTAAGGAGCCAGGATCCCTGGGACGCACACCCACTGGGTCTCTTACCATCTCGCACAACTCGGATGGGCGGGTCCACCTGGCCAGCTCTCCCTTCCTGTACTCAGCCTGGCTGACCACAGCGCTCAGGCCCCTTCTGAAATCCTGGACCATTTCCTCTGTATGATGCGGGTTCTCCTTCACCAGCTGCAGTCCTTTCTGGCAGGATTGCTGCACCCAAGGAACACATTATCAGTACAAGCCTGGCGCTTCCACGTTCGTGTCTCCAGGTGGGGGCTCGGTCTGCGTGTAGCCACCAACACCAAGGCTGGGACGGCCCACAGTGCTGCCTGCCGCTGCCTCCCGTTCTCAGGAGCAGGCACCAAAGGACCGAGGAATTTCTCTAGTTCTTTTCCAAACCGTGATTTGATCTACACAGGGGAAGAACATTTATACTTAAACACATGAAGGAGTCACACTCTAGGATTTAGCAGGACCCAGGGAGGGATGCGTCTTGGTCCTGTCCTGAGTACGCGCTGCACAGGGCTGACGGCCTGGCTGCGTAACCCCGTGAATGGGCACGACTGATGAGAGGTGGTCACAGGCCTCTGAGGCTCAAGCTCCAAGCTCTTTTCATTGTTTGGAAATGGACATTAAAATCACTGAACAATAGACCCAGGACTTTTCACTTTGAAACTGGTTAATATGGTAAACACATTCCAGAAATATGCTTCAGGCACGTGGCTGCTTGGCCCCTTGAGGCTGCCTGGGAAAGAAGGGGGAGCCCTTGGCTGGGCCCTGCTGGGCAGAGCGCCTGTGGCTACGCACCCTGGTGACAAGACCAAGGTTCTTATTTTGGAGGTGTTTACCGCTGGACTCAGTGGAAATGTCAGAGGTAAGCCCTTCATGTTGTCATTAAACAGCACCAGGGGCGACTGGGGGTCAGATGCCCAGAGGTGAGAGGCCTGTTGTGGAGAAGAGAACAGCTGGCTGGATTCATAACCATCAGAAAGGTACCCAATGACCCCAGACATGCAGCAGAGAAGAGACAGACCAGTGCATACGCTGTCTTTAAACAGAGCCAGAGTCAAGAAGAAAATCACAGCACCTTGATTCTTAGGAGCATGGGCGGAGCCTTGGAGCTGCCAGGTGAGGGGCAGGTGCGGCATCGGCAGAGCCGAGTGGGGGTGGCGCAGAGCCAGAGCCCAGCCTCCAACCTTGCAGAAAAATCAGCTGTCATTGGTTTCAAGATTTAAATACAAAAATTCAAGTCGTAAAGGTTCTATGATGAAATATACTAATAATTCTATAACCTTAGAGTAGAAAGGGTTGTTTAAAAGGTAAGCAAAGCTAGAGGACAAATGAAAAACTGGGAAAACAAGTGGAACATGAAGGATCCATATAACACAGAGAGAAGTGATGATCAACCCTAGAAAAACTGTCTAAAGCATGAACAAGTAATTCACTACAGAAATAAAAATAATAAATGTGTGAAGAGAATGTCCAGCTGGAGCATAGAAAATCTGAGGGCACACTGTTGAGGGGCTCCATTTCCCCGCGGGGTGGCCGGCAGGAGGCAGGTGCGGCTGGAGTGCCATGGCCCATGCATGGAAACCTCCACAGACCAATGGCCTGACCCCGGCCATCCGAGCCTAGCAAGGTATCCAGAGTCAACACCCACGGGCTGTGAAGGAAGCAGAGACACAGAGATGTTCAACATGGGGACGCTTCTAACAGCAGAGAGGGAGGAGCCCAGGACCATCAGTGTGAACACGGCTCGGGGACCCAGCTTGCAGCGCACGCCCACACACAGGGTGCTGAGGCCGCCACATGCATCATCCCGTGTGTGCAAATCTATGTTTCTAATTTTCCCACAGTGTGCACACACTTCTTAGGTTAAATATATAGACAGACGTGCACCTATACATAGCTTGACCACCTATCCGGTCACGTGTAGAGTTTCCGTGTGAAGACTGCAGACGAGATATGTGTCCTCTTGAGACACCACTAAAGCCCTGCCAGCATCTTCCAAGGTGTGTAACCCTCAGCACAGTGGGCAGAGAGCAGCCAGGGCACAAACCTGGAGGCCAGGAAGGAGGCGGGAGTGGCAGGGCCTCAGGAGAGCAGAGACGAAGTCCTAAGACTCCATGGGACGGCGTGAGGGAGTGTGGGAGGGAAGGAGCTGGGGCGCCCTGCTCCACAGGGCCTGGGGTCTGTTCCCTGGTTGGGGGGATCCAGGCAGTGCAGCAGGCGAACACTGAGCTGTGGCCAGGCACCCCCTTCAGGCAGGATTAGAGGAAAAGAATCAGATCACCAGGGAGAAAATGCTACAGATGCATGGGCCACAGGCTTCCTAACCAGGGAGGCCAGGAAAGCCTCTGGTGCCAGAACACACCCGCAGAAGCCACAGGCCGTGCACTCATCATGATTAGTACAGAGAGGGGATCATTCAGAAAACAAACAAGCCCATGGAGTTAAAAAGCAAGAGCAGAAACAAAAACTCAATCATCGAGGATAAAGCCGAGAAAGTCTACCTTACAAGGACAGCACACAGCTAGCAGTGGGGGAAACCTGAGGCAACAGGACAGAAAACTCCAGGACCAGATTGAAGTGTGGAGCTGTGGGAAACACAGGCACCACGAAGGATGAAGGACATGTTACAGGATTCCCAGAAGAGAGAGGCGCGGTGCAGACGCAGAGAGCACACCTGCCCTCAGCGCACCTGGGCGACCCTCAGATTCCAGAGCCCTGAGGACGACAGGAAAGTCTGCAGCTTCCAGCAAGAAGCAGGGCGCAGGCGGAAGGCTGGGAGTGGGATGGAGGCTAAGCTCAGGGGCAGGGCCTCTCAGCTGGCGAAGGGAAACTGAAGTGACTGCTGGCCGTGAAGGTGGAGTAGAGACACTTTTAGGTACCAGGGCCTCAAAAATGCTCATCCCAAGATCCCGTTCTCTGGGAAGTCCTGGAAGTTATTCTGCATAAAACACCAAAGTAAATGAAAAAAGAGGAAGGCGTGGGTACAGGAAATAGGAGAACCCACAGGACGGGGAAGAGTGGGGAGGGAGATGGGGGAGACCCCCAGGACAGAGGGCGCAGAGACAGCCCGGACTGGCTGGTGGCTGCAGCTCTGCCTGACTCCACTTGCCTGGTGTGGGGTTCCTGCTCCCACCCCAGGGCTTGGACCAGCTGGGCCCCTGGCCAATGCCTGGGAGCTGGGGTCAGTAGTGGGGAGGCCGGGAGCGAGCACACCGCCTCACATCCCTGCCACACGTCCTTGTCTGGAGGCTCCCGTGAGGGCGAGCGCATGGACCTGAAGGCCGGGGGAGCTCTGTCAGCAGACAGGAGGGCTGGGGATGCCTCCAGCCCCGCTGCACGCCTCTCCATGCTGCCGGCTTTCACCCGCATATTCATTGCAGTAACAGTTGTTGATAAAATAATAAGGATTGATATAAAAATGTGCAAGTTTTGAAGATTTTATATGCAACAAAACAGAAACGTTTCGTCTGAGTGTGTGCCCCTTAAACTGTCAGGCCCAGAGGAGCACCAGAGTGAGGCAGCAGCGCTGTCCGTGCCCCCGAGCTAAGCAGTCATTTTGCTGGCACCCCCCGAGCTAAGCAATCATTTTGCTGGCACCCCCCGAGCTAAGCAATCATTTCAGAGCCGCTGCTATATGGACCCCAGATTCCGCAGTGTGTCCACCAAGGGCCATCAGTAACCCCAGCCACACTGCACACTGGACACCACAACTCACACCCTGTCGTCCAGCAGCGCGTGGCCAACCCACCAATGCCATTTCTGTGACCCAGAGAATCATGAAAAGCCACTTCTGTCGTCACCCCTCCTGATTCGTCCTCTTCTCTTTAAAACCTGGAGCCTCTCCCTGGCTTCCAGAGCCACTTCCCGAGGTCACCTGGAGGCTGTTTCCAGGCTGCCGTCCTCAGCCTTGGCCCAGACCCTCTCTACCTGTGCCGGTTTCACCTCGGCTTCTCGGCCACCGTGTGCACACGCACATGGAGAAAGCATCCGGAGGATGATACACCCAGCGATTCACGCCGGTCGCATCAGAAGACACAGTGTGAAATGATTTTTCTCCTTGGCCTCCTCTGGATTAAACAAGTATTTTTCTCCACTGATCCAGTGTCTCTCATGTAAAAAATAAAATTTATTTCTTTTTACACAAGCAGCAAGGCATGCCCTATCCTGACATAATTTCATTCCAAATGGAAATCAGGTCAAGGCCCTAAATACACTGTGTGAAGGTGAGAGGGTCGCCTTGGCCAGCCTGGCCTGGAGGGGATGCTGACCAGGCCGCCTTCTTCCTGCAGCTCTGACCTGGTCATTCCTGTCCTGGAGTGATGCCAGCTCCCGGAGGCGCTCCAGCTGCTGGAGACGATTGTTCGAGGCAAGGACCAGCCTGTGCACCTCCTCATCCACTCGGTCGTACAGGCTGGTGGCAGCCTCCAGGGTGTCCCTGTGGAAAAGAAGGCAGTCCTCAGGCTCCCAGGCGGCCCCTGGAGGAATCTGCTCTTGGTGACAACCCCATGTAAAAACCCTGCTCCTTCCGTTCCCTCATGCCAGAAGGCAACGGGAGCCCCAGGAGGAGGCCCACAGCCCAGGTGGGACACAGACGTGCTGCACGCGTTCTGCCAACATCCTGGCCAGCCTGGGATGCAGGCGCCTGGAGGGGACCCATGCTGGGCAGCCTAGGCTGGACTGGCTGTGTGCAGCTGAGATACGCGGGGACTGCTGGGGGTGGGCACAGCTCCCCAGGCAGCACGGGTGAAGAATGAGCTCATTCTGGCGCACTCTGGCCACCTCCCACCGAGCATCCCCAGAAGCCGGCTCCTTGGTCTTTGGAGCCTGTAAATGTGGAAAAGCTCGGACCCAGGCAAAGCGTGGCTGTCAGAACGGAGGTCTGGACCCAGCACAGAGAGGGCTCTCCTGGGAGCAGAGCGCCACGCCTCCTGGCTGCAAACTCCCCTGAGCAGTCCCCTTGATGGGCCAGGGCCCAGCGTGGCCCCTGTGAGCGCTCACCGGCCATCTTCTGTGCTGAGTTCTTCTCTCCTCAGCCGTGCCAGGACGGTGCCCCCCTCCAGCCTGAGGGACACGAGCAGTGGGTTTTCCAGGACAAGCTTCATCATCGTCTCGTGCTGGTCAATTAACTCGGCAACTTCCTGCATGGGGTGGGGAGGAATACGCCTTTAACCCCCTCCTCCAAGGGGCAGGTCCTCCCAAGTGTAACAGCGGCAGGAATGTGGAGTGTGACCCACGTTCCTGTTTCCGTAAATCAAGCTGCAGGCCTGGTGGCATGACCGTGCCCACTCCTGAAGCTGATGGTCCAGACTGTCCCAGGGAGGGTGGGCCCCAGGGTAAGACCCCTGGGAGGGAGAAGAAGGGGGCTCAAAGCTCAACTGTAGGAGGTGAACCTGCCATTTAGACCAGGGACAGACATGCAGGCCTCACCCACAGACCCTGGGCCCCTCGGCCTGGCAGCTGGGCTGTCAAGAGCCCTGTGGTCAGCCCGCCTCTGTCTTGTTGGAGTGACTCATTCCTGGCAGCCGCTGCCGCTCACGCCACTGCACATCGTCAAGTGCAGTGACACGGTTTTCCTTCTGGGTACGGTGGAACGTTTTTGGTGACAAAGGGGAGGAAATGGCCTTTTGTGAATTGAGAGGGAACTTAAGAGTTCAAGCCTAAACAGGATATTGAAAAAGGATTTGAAAATCTCTGCTACATATAACGGTTAACCAAATATTTATTTTCATGTTTGGCTAAACCTTTATGCCCCCACCTACCTGTCACATGAAGTGAACTTACCTGCCAGTGTGAGGACTTACCTGGGCTGTACCGGGGGTTCTGTGGATGTTCAGGGAGCAGAATGAATTCTGTAGGAAAATGATGGCTTCTTCGCAGTTTCCAGCGAAGTGTTCCAGCCTCTGTTGTGAGTTCAGAGGGAGGAGATTGTAAGGACACAGTCTGTTAGATGCTAAAGTAAGCAGCTGTGAGTTCCAGTTCCTGAATTTAAACCGATCTCGGGTTGGGAAGCTTCCATGGGTGAAGGTCCCTGAGATCTACAGACACTTCCGGGGCAGCAGTGCCCTTCCCACCCAGGCTTGGCATCTCAGATGCACCACGGCAAGGTTGTGGAGACACCAAGATCTGAATGGTGACTGTAATAAGCATGAGATCAGGGATGGTGATGTCTTTTCAAACTTGAGTAAAAACATCCACATGAGACAAAGTCCCCAGACACTGGCATGTGCAGCAGCTGGGGCTGAACCCACCTGACGGAAGCAGATCCAGTCACCATGGCTGTAGGGAAAGGAGCCATCGAGGTCTGTGGTCAGCTGGCAGCTGTCAACAAATTTGTGCAGGGCCTTCAGGGAGCTCACGACCTCACACTGCCAAGAAGAGGCACTCGTTGGTCATGGCTCCAGATGCATCTCTTGGGGGAAAACCCTGTAAATGGCTCATTCCTGGGTTCGGAGGACGGAGAGGCTGGCTCAGGGAGCATCGCCCCTGCTTTGCTGGAGGCACTGATAACAGCACCTGTCTGGGTGCAGTAATGAAAGTGAGAAGACGGGAAAGCAGGAAGCAAAGAGAAATGAAGGAAAGGCCCTGGTGAAGAAAAATCAAAAAAAAAAAAGGGAGAAAGAAGAGGAAGGAAAAGGGAAAGAATGAGTCAAAGCTGTTCTCCTGGTGTGGCAGAGGTGGCCCTTCTCAGGTAAAACCCACAAACTCTGGACAAAATATAAGGAGAGTTTCCTGAAAGCCCCAGCAGCTGAGACAAGTCAGGCTTATTATGGGGGCACCTAACGCTTGCATGCGGGGCCAGCAGGGGCGAGTTCCCGCTGTGCTCCATCCTCAGGGCTGCTGCCAGCAGGGAGTGGCTGAGCTCCAACAGAAAACAGGCATCCTTTTGACAGCAGGTGGCTTTGTAAAACAAAAAAAAAGAAAAAGAAAAGAAAGGAAAGGAAAGGGGCTGGGCATGGTGGCTCACGCCTGTAATCCCAGCACTCTGGGGGGCTGAGGCGGGTGGATAACAAGGTCAGGAGATTGAGAATATCCTGGCCAACTTGGTGAAACCCCATCTCTACTAAAAATGTGAAAATTAGCTGGGCATGGTGGCGTGCGCCTGTGGTCCCAGCTACTCGGGAGGCTGAGGCAGGAGAATCGCTTGAATCCAGGAGGTGGAGGTTGTGGTGAGCCAAGATCATGCCACTGCACTCCAGCCTGGCAACACAGAACAAGACTTCGTCGCAAAAAAAAAAAAAAAAAAAAAAAGGAAAATAGAGGGGCATCTGGCCAGTGTGGAGGCTCACACCTGTGATCCCAGCACTTTGAGAGGCCAAGACAGGCGGATCACTTGAGCCCAAGAGTTCAAGACAGGACTGTGCAATAGGACAAAACTCCCATCTCTACAAAACAAACTACAAAAATTAGCAGAGTGTGCTAGTGCACACCTGTAGACCCAGCTACTCAGGAGGCTGAGGTGCAAGGATCAAGGCTTGCACCTGGGGAGGTCAAGGCTGCAAGCAGCTGTGATCACACCACTACAATTCAGTCTCAGCAATGGAGCTCGATTTTATTTAAAAACATAAATAAAATATAAAAACAATAAGCAAATGGGCATCTTTCTGGCCGGAAGAAAGAAGAAACAGAGGATGGGGTGGCCACACCACTGGAGAGTGAAAGTAGATTCCCAGAAGGGAGCAGCTGTGGAAGACGCCCCGTGGTGTGTGTGTAAACTCTGCCCCAGTCTCTGGCCGACCCTGAACTGTGCATGCATGGGGAGGACTCAGAGAATTAAACTGAACCCACTGTGGGAGACACAGAGCTTCTGGTTTGAGTCTAACCACGCTACGTGCACACCAGAATAACACTGTGAGTCTATTACAGAACCCAGTCTCCCCAACAGAATATTTACAATGTCCGGAATTATGTGACACATCAAGAATCAGAAACATAGGATCTATTCTCCAGGGAAAGACAATCAGCAGAGGCCAACCCAGAGATGACCCAGAGGCTGGAATTATTAGACAAGGATTTCAAAGCAGCCATTAAAACCGTGCTCAATGAGGTAAAGGAAAAATGCCTGCAATTTATGAAAGGAGAGGACAACTCAGGAAAGATGTAGAAAATATATTTTAAAATCCACTGGAAATCTTACAGCTGAAAAATACAATATTTGAACTAAAACATTCACTGGGTGAATGTATTAGTCTGTTTTCACACTGCTATAAAGATACTACCTGAGACTGGGTAATTTATAAAGGAAAGAGGTTTAATTGACTCACAATTCTGCATGGCTGGGGAGGCCTTAGGAAACTTACAATCATGGCAGAAGGCAAAGGAGAAGCAAGACACGTCTTCCATGGCACAGGTGACACAGACAGAGTAAGGAAGGGCCACACTTTAAAACCATCAGCTCTCATGAGAAATCCCTCACTATCAGAACAGCATCTGCCTCCATGATCCAGTCACCTCCCAGCAAGTCCTCCCTCCACACGTGGGTATTAAAATTTGACAGGAGGTTTGGGTGAGGACACAAGAGCCAAGCCACATTAGTGAGTTTAACAGCTGAAGAGATGACAGAGTAAGGAACCAGTGACCCTAAGGACAGGATCGATAGAACAACCTGATCTGAAGACTAGAGAGGAAAAAAGTTAAAAAAGACAGATTCTTAGAGATCTGTGGGACAATATTAGTATATGCAATTGAAGTACTGGAAAGAGAGAAGAGAGAGAATAAAGCAGGAAAAAAGTTTTTAAGAACTAGGCCAGGTACTGTGGCTCATGCCTACAATCCCAGAGCTTTGGGAGGCCAAGGTGGGAGGACTGCTTAAGGCCAGGACTTAGAGACCAGCCTGGGCAACATAGCAAGACCCTGTCTCTTAAAAAAGAAAGTAGCTTGATGTGAGGGTGCACACCTTCAGTCCCAGTTACTCAGGAGGCTGAGGTGGGAGAATCACTTGAGCCCAGAAGTTGGAGATTACAGTAAGCTCTGATTGCACAACCACACTCCAGCCTGGGTGACAGAGCTAGATGCTGTCTCAGGAAGGGAAGAAAAAAAAAAAAAGAAAGAAAGAATGGCTAAAAAGGTCCTAAATGTGGTGATAGACATGAATTCACAAATTTAAGAGTTCAAGCCGAAACAGGATAATGAAGAAAGCCAAGCCCACTCGCATCGCAGTCAATTTGCTGAAAAGAAAGGAGGTACCTTGGAAATAGCCGAAGGAAAATTAACACACTTCATAGAGATGAACAGTGATCTGAGTTATGACGAACTTTTCTTCTAAAATTATGGAGGCCAGAAGGCAACAGAGCAGGATCTTTAAAGTGCTGAGGGGAAAAGCAAAACTCCTCTCAAACCAGAATTCCAGATGTAACAAAAATATCCTTGCAGAATGAGGCCAAATGAAGATGTTTTCAGATAAAAGAGAATGATACAAAGAAAGAGAAGGAAAGAAAACATATGAGGTGGAAAAGAAGGGTCACACTCTTAAGTTTTTTGTGGCATACTCTGCAGGGCTCCTGCGAGAACTTAGGGGGTAGGAAGCAGGTTTCCAGGCTCCCACATGGATGCAATTAGAACTTATCTAAATTCTTTCATGTGTTTAATCTCATCTAGGTGCCTTAATGCTTAATTTTGTCTATCACTCCGGATCCCACAGTCTAAACCATTACCTGAATTATTGCATCCTTGTCAGGCCTAAATGCAGATTCTTTATCTATCAACAGCAAGATACTATGAATTATAGGAGATGTGTTGTTCTGAAATAAATAAGAAATAAATATTACTGATTAGCTTTCTAATTTTTAACTTCATTAATAGAATTGCCCAACTTTGATTGGTACTACTTCTGTCATAGTTTCCCAGAGTACTCACAGTGCATAAAACATAGTGGACTTTGCCCTGAATTGTAAATTATTTGCCCTTATGAATTTTAATGTAATCAGGTTTATTGAGGTATAATTTACATACAATAAAATTCACCCTTTTCAGTGACTAGTTCTGTAAGTTTTGACAAAAGCATAGTCATGTAATCATCACCACCATCAAGACAAAGAACTGTTAAGCAACCCCAAAATTCTCTTGTGCCTCTTTGTAGTCAAGCCCTCCCCTATGCCCAGCCCCTGGCAACCGCTGATCTGCTTTCGACTCCACCGACTTGCCTTTTCTAGACATAAACAGACTAAGGCAGGAGTGGCCTCTCTCACTTAGCGCTGTGCATTAGGAACTCGTCCCTGTGTGGAGACTAAGGGTTTGTTCCTCTGTTTTGCCAAGCAGTATTCCACGGTATGCCTCACCACAATTTGTTCATCCATTCACCAGCTGAAGGATAACTGGGTTGTTTCCAGTTTTTGGCAATCATGGGTAAAGTCACTATAAATATTGTGTGAACACAAGTTTTCATTTATCTTCGATAAATATCTAGGAGTGGGATTTCTGGCTCATGTGATAAGTACGTGTTTTCCAGAGTGGCTGTACCATTTTGCATTTCCATCAGCAGTACCAAGCATTTGTTATTGTCAAGCTTTGTTGCTGTTTTTGTGTGTTTCATTTTGGTTTTCAGTTGCATTTCCCCAGTGATTAATGATGTTGGGCAAATTTTCATGTGCTTATTTGCCATCTGTGTATCATCTTCAGTGAAGAGTACTCAAATCCTTTCCCATATTTTATTGGGTTTTTTTTCTTATTACTGAGTTTTGAGACTGTATATATTCTATATACAAGTCCTTTATCAGATGTGTGTATATTTTCAATTGTTTCATTGTGGTGAAACATTATTATCATCATTTTTCAGTGTACAGTTCAGTAGTCTTAGATACATTCATAATGTCGTGCAACCACCACCTCCATTTGTCTCCATAACTCTTTTCATCTTGTAAAACCAAAACCCTGCACCCGTTAAAAAAAAACTGTTCATTATCCCCTGCCCCTGGCACCAGGCAACCACCATTTTACTTTCTGTCTCTGGGATCTGGGCTACTCTGAGTACTCTTAGAAGTGGAATGTTTGTCTTTTTGTGATTGGCTTATTTCACTCAACATGTCCTCAAGATTCATACATGCTGTGGCATATGTCAGAATTTCCTTCCTTTTTAAGGCTGGATAATATTCCGTTGTAAGGATAGGCCACATTTTGCTTATATATTCATCCGTTTATGGGTACTAAGGTTGCTTCTGTGTTTTAGCTGTTATGAATAATGCTGCTATGAACATAGCTGTATAAATATCTCTTTGAAACTCTGCTTTCAATTTCTTGGGTATATACCCAGACACAGTATTGCTGGATCATATGGTAATCCTATGTTTACCTTTTTGAGGAATTGCCAAATTGTTTTCCACAATGAGTCACTATTTACTGTTCCCACCAACAGTGCGCAAGCGTTCCAATTTCTCCGTATCTTTGCCAACACTTGTTGTTTTTTTACAATAGCCACCCTAACGCATGGGGAAGTGGTATTTAATTGAGGTTTTGATTTGAATTTCTCTAATCTTTAATGACATTGAGCATCTTTTAATGTGCTCATTAGCCATGTATATATCTTCTTTGGAGAAATGTCTATCCAAGTCTTTTGCTCATTTTTGAATTGGGCAATTTGGTTTTTGTTGTTGTTGAATTTTAGGAGTTCTCTCTCTCTCTCTATATATATTTTTTGAGACAGAGTCTTGTTCTGTCACCCAGGCTGGAGCGCAGTGGCCGGATCTCAGCTCACTGCAAGCTCCGCCTCCCAGGTTCATGCCATTCTCCTGCCTCAGCCTCCCGAGTAGCTGGGACTACAGGCGCCCGCCACCTTGCCCGGCTAGTTTTTTTTTGTATTTTTTAATAGAGACGGGGTTTCACCGTGTTAGCCAGGGTGGTCTTGATCTCCTGACCTCGTGATCCGCCCGTCTCGGCCTCCCAAAGTGCTCGGATTACAGGCTTGAGCCACCGCACCCGGCCAATTCTCTTGCATGTGAATATCTAGTTTTTAAGCACCATTTGTTAAAAAAGATGGTCTTTTCTCCTTGAATGGTCTTGGTACCCTTTTCAAAAATCATTTATGTATATGACTGTTAGTTTCATGGCTTTCTATTCTATTTGATTGTTCTATATGTCTGTTTTTATGCCAGTGCCATACTTTTTTGATTACTGTTGCTTTTTAGTAAGTTTTGAAATCAGGAACTGTGAGTCCTCCAGCTTTGTTTTTATTTTTTATAATTGTTTTGGCTAGTTGGAGTCTTTTGAGATTCCCTATGAATTTCAGGATAGGTTTTCCTATTTTGGCAAAAAATGTCAGTGGAATTTTGATAGGGATTGCACTGTATCCATACATCACTTTGTGTAGTATTGATATTTCAATACAATATTGTCTTCCAATCTTTGAACATGAGATATCTTTCTATTTACATCTTCTTTAATTTCTTTCAGCTGTCTTATAGTTTTCAGTGAAAAAGTCTTTCACTTCTTTGGTTAATTCTTTTTGATTACTTTATTCTTTTTGATGCTATTGTAAATGAACTGTTTTCTTAATTTCCTTTTCAGATTGCTCACTGTTAAGTGTATAGAAGTGTGACTGATTTTTGTGTGTTGACCTTGTATCCTGCTACTTTGCTGAATTAACTTATTTGTGTGTGTGTGTGTGTAACTGTTAGGATTTTCTGCATACAAGATCACATCATCTGGGAATAGATATAATTTTACTTCTTCCTTTCCAGTTTGAATGCCTCTTCCCCCCCACCCCTTTTTCTTGTCCAATTGCACTAGCTAGAACTTCCAGCAACATGTTGAAAAGAAGTGTGCATTATTGCCTTGTTCCTGATTTTAGATGAGAAGATTTCAGTTTTTTGCCATTGAGTATATTTCCTGTAGATTTTTCATATGACCTTTATTATGCTGAGGTAATTTCCTTCTATTTCTAGTTTATTGAGTGCTTTCATCATGAAAGATGTTAAATGTCAAATACTTTTTTTCTGGCATCAATTGAGATGATCATGTGTTTTTCCCCCTTCATTCTGTTTGTGTGGTATATTACACTGATCAGTTTTCATGTGTTGAACCATCCTTGCATTCCAGGAACAAATTGTACTTGGTCAGGGTGTATAATCCTTTCAACCTGCTACTGAATTTGATTTGCTATCATTTTGTTGATGATTTTTTTTTTTTTTTTTTTTTTTGAGACGGAGTCTCGCTCTGTCGCCCAGGCTGGAGTGCTGTGGCCGGATCTCAGCTCACTGCAAGCTCCGCCTCCCGGTTTACGCCATTCTCCTGCCTCAGCCTCCCGAGTAGCTGGGACTACAGGCGCCCGCCACCTCGCCCGGCTAGCTTTTTGTATTTTTTAGTAGAGACGGGGTTTCACCGTGTTAGCCAGGATGGTCTCGAACTCCTGACCTCGTGATTCGCCCGCCTCGGCCTCCCAAAGTGCTGGGATGACAGGCTTGAGCCACCGCGCCCGGCCTTTGTTGATGATTTTTGCATCAACCTTCATAAGGGATATTGCTCTGCAGTTTTCTTTACTTTTAGTGTCTTTGGTTGGCTTTAGTATCAGGGTTATGCTGGCATCATAGAATTACTTAGGACGTATTTCCTACGTGAATTTCTTTTGAAAAAGTCAATAAGGAACTTACGTGCTTGTAAAATATTTTATGGAAACTGAGTTTTGGCACTTCACACTGTGTCTACCTTGTGTTAGAGAAGCTAACTGAGCTTTAGAGCAATGCACTGTGAACCTTTTTTGGTGAACGCTAATAATAAGCATATATATTCTTTTTTCCACCCTGATGTCACTACCTTAGGTTTGCTCAGCAGGTATGGGTTCTTCCAGATTCCTCTCGTGCCCAGGTAACCACTGGGTCAGCTTTGTTTCCTCCCCTAGAATCTGTTCCTTGACTGCCATTTCTGTTTTTTTTTTTTTTTTTTTTTTTTTTTGAGACGGAGTCTCGCTCTGTCGCCCAGGCTGGAGTGCAGTGGCCGGATCTCAGCTCACTGCAAACTCCGCCTCCCGGGTTCACGCCATTCTCCTGCCTCAGCCTCCCGAGTAGCTGGGACTACAGGCACCACCACCTCGCCCGGCTAGTTTTTTGTATTTTTAGTAGAGACGGGGTTTCACCGTGTTAGCCAGGATGGTCTCGATCTCCTGACCTCGTGATCTGCCCGCCTCGGCCTCCCAAAGTGCTGGGATGACAGGCTTGAGCCACCGCGCCCGGCCAACTGCCATTTCTTTGTCTAGGTGAAGCAAAGACCACTGCCCAGGTGCCCAACCAGAGACAGCTCATGCTCATGCTGTGGTGCAGGAGGGCCTCATGTTCCTTTCTTGGAGGCCTTGAGAATTCTCAGGACCTCTCTGATCAATGTCTTCCTGGCCCTGGGCCTCCCCGAGGCTTTCCTGACAGTATTTGTGCACTGGGGACCCCTGTCTAGCCTAGCTGGTGCAACCCAACTTGTGGCACTTCCTGTCTGGACCTCGGCCTGTGCTCTCTCCTCCCAGTGACCCCTTCCTGACCTCGGGGAGTCACCTCAGCCCCTTGCCCAGCCCAAGGTCCCTGTCACTTGCTCCCAGGCCAGCCAATTTCTGCTGGCCCAGCCACACTGCCAGGCAGTTCTGGAGGATGCCACTGCAGGGCCCAACCTGAGTGGATCCCACTCTGTAAAGGGGGTCATGACTGAGGCTGTCTCCTCCAAGTCTCAGGTAGGACACTGAGATTTTCTAAGAAGAGCCACGTACTGTGAAAGTAAGAAGAAACCACAGGCAGGACTGACAGTAAAGAGGGAGACAAGAGGCAGGTTCACTCTAAGGTGAGGGGAGGCAGGCTCCATGCAAGAGGGGAAGTGTAGGGGAGAGAAGTGGTGGCAGCAGGGTGGAGAAGAAGAGGGAAGACTGTGGCGGGGGGGGATAAGAAGGAGGACTGCAGGGTTAGAGAAGAGGAGGAAGGACCGCAGGGTGGGGGGAGGGGATGGGGGGCCACAGGGTCAGGGGAGAGAAGGGAGGACTGTGGGGGAGGAGAGGAGGGGGAGATGAGGGAGGACTCAAGAGTTAGGGAAAAGGAAGGAGGACCGTAGGGTGGGGGAAGAGGAGGGAGGACTATGGGGGAGGACAGGAGGGAGGACTGCAGGAGAAAGAGGAGGGAGGACTTTAGGTTAGGGAAGAGGAGGGAGGTCCACAGTGGAGACAGGAGGGAGGACTGTGGGGGGGGAGGAGAGAGGATCACAGGGGTGAATAGAAGGGAGGGCTGTAGGGTTAGGGAAGAGGAGGGAGACTATGGTGGGGAGAGGAGGGAGGACCACGGGGGGAGGACGAAGGGTCACAGGGTGTGGGAGAGGAAGGAGGGCTGCAGGGTGGGAGAAGAGGAGGAATGACTGTGGGGGTGGAGAGGAGGGAGGACTGTGGAGGGGGGAGGAAAGGAGTACCATGGGAAGGAAGATGAGGGAGGGCTGCAGAATGGGGGAGAGGAGGGAGGCCCACAGGTTGGGAGAGAGGAGGGAGGAGTGCCAGTGGAGAGAAGAGGGAGGCCCATGGAGGGGGACAGGAAGGAGGACTCCACGGTGGGGTGAGTTCTGGCAGCACTGTCCCTGACTGATGTCTTTCCTGGCACAACCTGCCACCTGGTGTCCCTAAACTTGAGTTTCCTCAGTGAATACAGGAGCCGCTGCCTCCATCTTCAGCAGGGACAGCAAGGGCGTAATGGGTTTAGCTTCGTGGAGTGCAGGTGGGGCATGGGAGGGGGCACCCTGGGTTCTGTCCCCATCCCCTCCCTGTCCCTGTCCCTGGATCCCCCATCCCTGGTCTCTCCCCGTCTCTGGGCTCCCATCTGCTCCTGCTCAGGCAGCGGCATCTTCCCATCCACAGTGCTTCCCATCTCCTCTGGATGTTGCTTATGGTTCAATGCAGGGCCCTTAGGCCATGCACAGTGGCTCATGCCTGCGATCCCAGCACTCTGGGAGGCTGAGGTGGGTGGATCACTTGAGTCCAGGAATTCAAGACCAGCCTGGGCAACGTGGCAAAACCCCATCTCTAGTAAACATATAAAAAATTAGCTGGGCATGGTGGCACACGCCTGTGGTCCTAGCTACTCTGGAGGCTGAGGCAGGAGCATGGCTTGAGCCTGGGAGTTTGAGGCTATAGGGTCCTGTAGCAATGGCACTGACCCTGTCTGGGGCTGCCAGGTTCGTCCCCACCCTGGTTCATCCTTGCAGTGAGCCATGGCTGCCCCTGCCTCCTCTGTCCTTTGTCTGAAGGGCAATGCTGTGCCCTGCATCCTGACGGAGGGGCATAGCAGGGGCAGCCATACTGGGCAGGGATGGGGCTGTGCTGTCCTCCTAGGACAGGAGCCCACCACCTGGGCCTGGCTGGCTTTGCTTTTTAGGTTTGCAGTTGCCCCCAGCATGGAGCTTCCCCAAGTCCCCAGTGGATGAGCCAAGCCCACCTTCCCCAGTGTTGTCTGTGTCTGGCCCCGGAGAGCAAGAGCTGGACTCATCGGGAAGACCCCAAGAAGGAGGGGGCTCTGCACAGGGGTCCCCATCTCGAATCTTCACACTAAGCCTGTGGACTGGCTACTCCAGAACCACGATGTGGGCGGCCCCAGCGGCACACGGCCCTGAGATGCTCTGCACACCCAAGGGACGCGACAACCCTGCCGTACCTGCAATCCCGCGAGGGCCTGGGAGACGGCAGGGGCGGCTGGACTCCTGCGTGCGTCCACCAGGACGACCAGCCCCAGGTCCCGGACCTCCTTCCTGGGGAGAGAAAGACAGCTGCTCTTAACCACCGAAGGTGAAATCTCTTACAAAAACGAGTTTCTCCACCTCTGAGACTAGTTATTACTGGTTTCCTTTCAGCTCTAGAAGTTAGGGGTTCTCTATACACATCAGCCTTCCACTTCCTGAAGGTGCAGGCCCATTGGCTGGAGGCACCACCGTTGTTCCTCTTGCTAACCCGCTAGTGACGTCAGACAGTGTCTCGGCACGTGGGGCTGGGGCTACTTTCCCCTAAACACCCACGCATGCTCCTGGATGGACGAAGTGGGCCCTGCTCCATCAAGAGGGCAAGGACTTCAGGGCCTTCCTGCCCTCGTGTATTTGTTTGGGCTTTAACGTAAGCACAGAAGGTGATTCTGATGATTCTGATGGGATGTGGATGGCCTGTTTCCAAGACGGAAGCTTGAGATCAGTCATGAGGGTCTTTACTATCCAGAGCCAAGCTAAGACTGTTAGAACATCTTTTAAAACTAAAAATACCATCACATGGTTTTGAAAACTCCAACTTAAAAGATTTGTCTCCATGATTGTGACTGGAAACTTCAGCTCAAAATTTAATAGGAGAAAATAGTAGGTTGGGTGAGTTGATATATTCATTTTACAAAATTTTAGGGTTCGGCTGGTCTGAAGGTAGTGAGTTATCTCATTTGATTGCTCATGCACAGTTACAGATCAAACACCTTGTTCTACTCTTCCCGCCTTCTCACTACCACACTTGACTAGTCTTAAAAAATACATAGCCTGGGCCGGGCACAGTGACTCATGCCTGTAATCCCAGCACTTTGGGAGGCCGAGGCAAGTGGATCACCAGGTCAGGAGATCGAGACCATCCTGGCTAACAGGGTGAAACCCCGTATCTACTAAAAATACAAAAAATTGCTGGGCGCGGTGGCTCAAGCCTGTAATCCCAGCACTTTGGGAGGCCGAGATGGGCGGATCACAAGGTCAGGAGATCGAGACCATCCTGGCTAACCCGGTGAAACCCCGTCTCTACTAAAAAAAAATATAAAAAACTAGCCGGGTGAGGTGGCGGCGCCTGTAGTCCCAGCTACTCGGGAGGCTGAGGCAGGAGAATGGCGTAAACCTGGGAGGCGGAGCTTGCAGTGAGCTGAGATCCGGCCACTGCACTCCAGCCTGGGTGACAGAGCGAGACTCCGTCTCAAAAAAAAAAAAAAAAATACAAAAAATTAGCTGGACATGGTGACGGGCACCTGTAGTCCCAGCTACTCGGGAGGGTGAGGCAGAAGAATGGCGTGAACCCGGGAGGTGGAGCTTACGGTGAGCCGAGATTGCGCCACCGCACTCCAGCCTGGGCGACACAGCAAGACTCCATCTCAAAAAAAAAAAAAAAATCTATATATATAGCCTGGCGCTGTGGCTACCTGGGAGGCTGAGGCGGGAGGAGGATCGCTTTAGCCCAGGAGGTTGAGGCTACAGTGAGCTGTGATTGCACCACTGTGCTCCAGCCTGGGCGACAGCAAGACCCTGTCTCAAAAAAAAAAAAAAAAAAAATTGTGTGTGTGTGTGTTCTCTGAGAAACTTCTTCAGCTCTAATTCCAGGATTAACTCCCATTCTAATTAAGCTGTGTGTCTGGACACTGATCTTACAGCACTCATGTAGCCAAGGACACAAGAGAACCCTGACTCAAAGCCGGCAGAAGCTGCACATCACACGGATGGCTGAGTCCTGGTCAAGAGTGAGTGTGCCCCGCCCACCCTGTAGCCAGGTGTGTTTAATTTTGGGTGTCACTGGGAAGGATGTGTACAGAAGACAAGAAGTGGTGTGTAGAAATCAAGGCTGGAAGCACGTGGGTGCTGTTTTGAAAGATGAGGTTAGGAGAGGCAGAGTCTGGTCGTGGAAGCTGGCATCTCCCCGTGCCCCCCACTTTGCCACACACATGCAGCTGGGGTCCCATGGGTCTGCAGGGTGGGGTCTGGCCCCTCATCCCACCTGGGGATGCTATGGAAGTACAGCAGCAGTCGGGTCAGCTTGGCGCAGGACGAGTGTTCCCTGGTCCAGAGCGGGCTCCTGGTGCGGACCTGCACCACCGCTCTGCCCTGACGGTCTCGGGTCCCTGTGGAGACAGAGACAGGGCAGCTGCCAAGGGTTTCACTCCTATGAAGTGGTGAGCTGGGTCTGTGCTGTTGGCTTAGATATGAGATCTGCCCTGACAGAAGAGCCTGCTGTGTGCTCACCTGGGAGGGTGATGACCCCAGACTGCAGCAGCTCCTGGTTGACGTCCAGCACCCGCTTGGGCACCTGGCTGGGGAAGTCCCCTGTGCCTGGCGGCCACCCTTCTCGCTCAGGGCGTGGCTGCTGAGCAGGCGCATCGGAAAGCCCGCTGGGGTTGTGGCAATGGAGGCTGCCGCCGTCTATGCTGACACAGGCTGAGGACGCAAGAACGTCTGGACAAATGAAAGAGACCGTGTCAAAGATGAAGGTCTTCCTGCGTGTTGAAAGCAGCTGCTCTGCTCAGCTTGCTACACACCACGGGACAGAAACATGCATGAAAATAGGCGGTTCCATGAGAACTTGTCCCAGTTCACGTGGGAAGTGAAAGCGTGTTCCACTGCACAGGGCACGCGACATCATCACAGACACGCGGCGTCATCACGGAGACGGATTCTCCAGCTCACAGACACGCTCCCTACCTGCAGACCCCCCAGGAAGAACGGGTCATCTCATCCCTACTCATCTGCTCAAAGTGCAGTGTGTGTGACTGCATGTGGTGTGTGATTGCATGTGCGTGCGTAGTATGTGTAACTCTGGCACGTATGATTGTGTGAGGCATGTGACTGGTGTGTTACTGTGTGTGGTATGTGGAACTGTGTGTGACTGTGTCAATCTGGAGAGTGTGATCATGAGAGGCATGTGACCATGTGTGCATGTATCGTGTGAGGCACGTGACTGCGTGTGATGTGTGATTGCGTGTGTGTGCATGGTATGTGTAACTCTGGCACGTGTGATTGTGTGAGGCATGTGACTGTGTGGTGTGTTACTGTTTGTGTGTGGTATGTGGAACTCCGGTGTGTGACTGTGTGTCAATCTTGGAGTGTGTGATCATGCGAGGCATGTGACTGTGGTGTGACTGTGTGTCCGTGTATTGTGTGAGGCATGTGACTGTGTGTGGTGTGTATGATTGTGTGCATGTATCATGAGGCATGTGACTGTGGTGTGACCGTGTGTGCGTGTATTGTGTGAGGCATGTGACTGTGGTGTGACCGTGTGTGCGTGTATTGTGAGGCATGTGACCATGTGTGGTGATTCCATGTGCATGTGGAACTCGAGCGTGTGATCGTGTGAGGCACGTGACTGTGTGTGGTTGTTATGGTGTGTGTGTGACTGCGAGGGGTGCTGCACGATTGTGTGTCTTCTCTGCCCAGTACAAATGGAAGAAAATCAATACAAAGGAAAGGTGAGGGGCTGGAAACCATGGGGAGGGGCTAGGACTTTTCACTTTAGCTGAACTGCAGTGAGGTGACAGAACACTTTCAGGAAGTGTTGCCCCAAGTGAGTACTTCTGTTACAAAGCTCTTTCTGCAGTAGGTCCCGTGTGTGCGGCACTCTGGGAACCGTCAGAAGTTCCAGGCACAGCAGCCTACTTCAAAGGCGAAAGGCCCTTGTGAGGTGGCTGGAACGGGCTGGGCCACATTTCTGTCTCCAAGGGCCGTGGTGCCTCCGAGCCCCTGGTTAGGCCAGGTGGGTAGGAGGGTGGGCGGCCAGGCGGCTGTCTCCAGGCACCGCAGCAGGCGGCCCACAGAGAGGAGGGCTCAGCCCGTTCATTTTCGGAGGTTGGGTAGCCCCGCTCGCTGGAGCCCACATCAGTATGTTCACATGTTTTCCTTCTTTCCAACATCACCGGTTGTGTTACTCACAGGCTATTTCTTTACTCAAAAAACAAACAAACAAACAAAAAAAGATAATATTTGAAATATTTGATTTAAGAAATATGTTGTCATTCTTTTCCTACTTTATGCCCTGCAAACAGTCTTTAAATCATCCCATTTTCTCTCCTAACCCTTGGAAACTGTGAATGTGGCCTCCAGTTGGAAACTGAGTCTGAGGATCTAGATGTGAGGTCGTCCTGGGTTTACAGGGGCCCCGAATCCAGCGATGGATGCCCGAGAGCAAGGAGAGGGAGATTCGAGTCAGAGGCAAAGGGGAGGACGGTCAGAGTGCTGCAGCAACAGCCCAGGACACCTGGAGTCCCAGAAGCTGGAAGAGGCAGGATGGGTGCCCCTGGACCTCGGGCACTCTGCCCACAGCTTGATGTTGGACTTCTGGTCTCCAGAACGTGAGCGCCAACATGAATATGGAGACTGGCTTCTTGTGGATCAAGTGACCAAACAAAACTGTGACAGGAGGGGGACAGTGCAGGGGGAGGCTGTGGGGGTGTGCAGGGGAGAGGTGGGGTGTGCAGGGGAGGGGGTGGGGTGTGCAGGGAGGTGTGGGGGTGTGGGGGAGGTTGGGGTGTGCAGGGGAGGGGGTGGGGTGTGTGGAGGTTGTGGGACGTGTGGGGGAGGTTGAGGGCGTGTGCAGGGGAGTGGTGGGGTGTGCAGGGGTGGGGGTGGGGTGTGCAGGGGAGGTTGTGGGGTGTGCGGAGGAGGTTGTGGGGTGTGCAGGGGAGGGGGTGGGGTGTGCAGGGGAGGTTGTGGGGTGTGCAGGGGAGGGGATGGGGGTGTGCAGGGGAGGTTGTGGGGTGTGCAGGGGAAGGGGTGGGGTGTGCAGGGGAGGTTGTGGGGTGTGCGGGGGAGGTTGTGGGGTGTGTGGGGGAGGTTGTGAGGTGTGCAGGGGAGGGGGTGGGGTGTGCAGGGGAAGTTGAGGTGTGCGGGGGAGGGGGTGGGGTGTGTGGGGGAGGTTGTGGGGTGTGCAGGGGAGGGGGTGGGGTGTGCGGGGGAAGGGGTGGGCTGTGCACAGGAGGTTGTGGGGTGTGTGGGGGAGGGGTGGTGTGCGGGAGAGGTTGTGGGGTGTGTGGGGGAGGGGGTGGGGTGTGCAGGGGAGGTTGTGGGGTGTGCGGGGGAAGGGTGACGTGTGTGGGGGGGGTGGGGTGTGCAGGGGAGGTTGGGTGTGCGGGGGAGGGGTGAGGTGTGCGGGGGAGGTGTGGGGTGTGCGGGGGAGGGGGTGTGAGGTGTGCAGGGGGGTTGTGGGGTGTGCGGGGGAGGTTGTGGGCTGTGCAGGGGAGGTTGTGGGGTGTGCGGGGGTGGGGTGAGGTGTGGGGGGAGGTGTGGGGTTTGTGGGGGAGGGGGTGGGGTGTACAGGGGAGGTTGGGTGTGCGGGGGAGGGGTGAGGTGTGCGGGGGAGGTTTGTGGGGTGTGTGGGGGAGGGGGTGGGGTGTGCACGGGAGGTGTGAGGTGTGCAGGGGAGGTTGTGGGGTGTGCAGGGGAGGGGGTGCAGAGCATTTACCTTCCTCTTTGATGCAGCCGGGACCCTCTACTGGGACACAGTTTGGGGTCCCCACAGCTTGTCCTCCTAGGTGGCCCCCAGGCCTGGCGCCAGCTGAGTGGTGGGAGGTGTGGCAGGCTGCAACCTGGGCCCCTCCGGAGCTTCTGGGCACCCTTTCCCGGGACCGAGACCTCCTGGGAAGGGTCCGCCCCGTGGCTCCTGGACCTGCCCGGCTGGGCGTGTGCCTCTTCTTCTCTAGACTTGGGGTCTGCTGGGGGTCTCCCCAGGGGCCGGAGATTTCCTCCTGAGTCCCACTGGCTGCTGCCCCAGTCCCCAGGTCTCTGCTGGCTCCAGCCAGGGAGCTGCAGGCCGGGTCCCCGGGGGCCTCCTCGGAGCTGCCCAGGGGCACGGGGCTCCGCAGGGCCTCCATGTACGACTCCCTGAACCAGCGTCTAGGCTGCACACAACTGGGGTCCCCTGGCGGCCGCCTCCTGCTGCTTGGGATGTCCAGGTCTGTGTGGAAGGTCAGGGTCTTGGGGCCGTCCTCCTGGTTCATGGGGTCTGGCCTCTGCTCCGACCCCCCGCAGTTCTCAGGGGGCATCCGTGGGCCCTGCTCTGAGGGGCTGACCTTTTCGAAGTCCCTGTCTGAGCTTCCAGACAGGGTCCGGGGGCTTCCCAGCTCGGCTCTTTCTGGGTAAGGAAGGTGCCTGAGCTGGTCGCTGCCCACATGCCCCCGGCAGCAGGGGGGGGTCAGGGTGTTGGGGGAAGGGGTGCTTCCCTGGAAATGGGGGCCTGCCATGGCTTGGGTGGGGGCTGGGGCCTCTGAGGGGCTGCTGGGCAGTTGCTCAGGACCTGTGCAGCTAGAGCAGCTCTGCAGGATGGCTCCAGGGCTGGGGACAAAGACAGGGTTAGTGATGTCGCTCCACGGGGCTCGGTGGACAGCCAAGCCTGAGGTCAGCAAGCAGGTGTGCAGGGGAACGTGGCTCCGTTCCTGGTTCACCCACTCCAGGAACGGCCCCGTGAAGACACAGCCATACATGGCCTCAGGGATGGCGACTTCCTCTGTGCCCCTTCCCAGCCGGGACAGGCATTTCAAGACCAGTCTAGCTGACTGCTTCCCCGCCGATGTGACCTGCAGGTAGAAGTCCCCAGGCTGGAGCCTGACTCCATGCAGGGACGCCAGTTGTACCACCACCTTCTCATGGGAACACAGCGGCCAACCTGGGTGCAGGAAGACCAGACCCCTGTACCTGGCCTGAGACAAGAGAGAAAGGAGGTTAGTGGTGGGCACGGCCGTAGCCCTGGGTCTCCACCCTCAGGGGAAGGCCAGTGACTGACTCCCACAGGGAAGGGGTCGCACGGGGACTGGGATGCACTGTCCCTTGGAACATAAAACAGGTCATTAGGACTAGAAAACCCATGGGCTTCTCTTTGGTTCAGGGGTCAGTTAAAAAAGCAATTGTATAGTTCTACCTGGGGGCTGGGGGTAGGTGGGCAGAACAGGGGAGAGGAGGCCGCTCGAGGGTCACAGCCAGAGCCCACCAGGCACTCCGAAGGGTGAGTTGTCCCTCAGAGTGGTCCCAGCCTGGGCGAGGGGCCGGGCGTCCACACTTGCCCCTGCCAGTCCTGGTCAGGACCACCCTAAGGGGGGCTCCCTCCTCTGCACTTCCAGTGTTCCCTGCGGCTCCCGGCTGCTGCGGGTGCCAGGATGCTGGTGAATTTCACTTCAGTATTTTCTCCGTTCCCTTTAAATAGCTGAGATCCCACTCCATTTACAACTGTGTACTTTAACTATTTTCACCCAGTGTGATTTCATGAGCATTTCCTGTGATGTTAGAAACTGCAGACAGATAGCATAATTATTGGGTATTTATTTTCCCCAAATTTTGCTCTGACAAACTAAAATACAGTAAACATCTTGGGGCCTAGAGCCCCGCCTGGGTCTCAGTTGCTTCTGCAGAATCTTATACCAAGTTCATGTTGAACCTACCCACCAATCATGTTTTGCCCTGGTAACAAACAGGCCTGAAATGTTAGTGTCTTTCCTCATTCACGGCTCAGCTTCACTATGCTGGCCTCAGGGACTCCATGGAAGTCACAATCCCAGCTTTCCAGAATGGCAATAAAAATGCACTAAACACTTGAAAGTGCATTTGCCACTGAAAGGGACACATATTCAGATGATGAAAGGTTATTCTCAAAAGCCTTTTTCTAATCATTTTCATCTTACTGGGCTTGAATTCTTGGAATGTAAAATCGAGTATGAGCATCCTAGGTGGCTGAGGGAAGTGAAAACAAGTTCCTCAACTTTTATCAGAATTTAAGCTCAAACTTCACTCAAGGGGAGGGTATACTGAACAGGTGCATAAAACGAAACCATCATTGGTATGGCAAATCTGACTTAAAGAATGTAAAGTTACACCTCATTTCAGAAAATCTCTACATATCAAATATTTGATGAGACAAACCCTATTTCCAAACCCTATTTCCAACATGCATAGGGTTTCTTCGCTGTGGAAGGGAACTGGTCCGGGTTAAGGCAGTGGCACAGCCCAGAGCAGGAGGGAAGTCAGAGACTGTGGGGAGGAGGGGGTGTGTGCGCGCACGTGTGAGTGTTAAAACCAATATAATGTGAAGTTCACCAGCATAACCATGTTTACGGAGTACAGTTCAGTGGCATTAAGTACATTCACATGGTGATGTAACCATCACCACCATCCATCTCCAGAACTTTCCATCTTCCCAAACTGAAACAGTGAACCCATCAAACACCAGCTAGCCATTCCCCTGCCCCTGAGCCCCTGGTACCCACCATTCCACTTCCTGTCTCGATGAATTTGACTAACCACTTCACACAAGTGGAATCATCCATTTGCCCTTCCAGTACTGGCTCCTATCCGTTGGCACAGTATCCTCAAGGTCTATCCATGCCGCAGGTAGCACGTATTGGAACTGCACTCCTTCTGAGGGTTGCATAATATTCCACTGTGTATACATACTGCATTTTGTTATCCATTCATCCATCCACAGCTCTGCGTAATACTCCATTATATTCCATTACTACATTTTGTTCGTCCATCCACGAACACAGGGGTTGTTCCCACCTTTTGTCTATTGTGAATAATGCTGCTACCAACACAGGTGGACAAAGACCTGCTTAAATCCCTGCTGTCAGTTCTTCTGGGTAGGTGCCCCGAAGTGGAACTGCTGGATCACGGTGATTCTGTGTTCACTCTTTCGAAGAACTGTTTCCACAGCAGCTGCACCATTTTACGTCATCACCAACCATGCACAGGGACCCCAATTTCTCCACACTGTTGCAAGCACTTGTTTCCCAGTGGTGTTTGTCCTTTAACAGTAGCTCTCACAATGGATGGGAAGTGGTATCTAACTGAGGCTTTGATTTGTGTTTCCCTCCTGATTAATGATGTTGAGCATCTCTTCGTGGGCTTATTGGCCACTTGTATATTTGTTTTGGAGAAATACCTGTTCAGTCCTCTACCTGTTTTTGATTTGCATTACTTTTGTTGTTGAGCTTTGGGAGTTCTTCATTCATTCTGGATATGAATCCCTTATCAGATACACAATGTGCAAATATTTCCCCCATTCTGAGGGCTGCTTTGATACTGTATCAGTAAGGCCCTTTTTATGCAATGGTACCCTTTAAAAAATTCGGTGAAGCCTAATTTATTTTTCACTTTTGATGGTTGTGCTTTTGATGTCATATCTAAAACATCTTTGCCAAATCAGATGTCACGAAGCTTTTCCTCTATGTTTTACTCTAAGGGTTTTATGATTTTAGTTCTGACATTTAGGTCTTTGATCCATTCTGAGTGAGTTTTTGTAAACGGGGTTTAGGTAAGGGCCCTACTTCATTCTTCTGCATGTGGATATCCAGTTTTCCAAGCACCACTGATTGAGAAGACTGTCTTCCCCAGTGAATAGTCTTGGCACCCCTGTAGAACATCACTTAGCCATATATGTGAGGGTTTATTACTGGGCACTCTATTCCATTCACTGGTCTATGTGTCTGTTTTTATACCAGTGTCACACTGCTTTGATTACTGTAGTTTTGTACTAAGTTTTAAAATCAGGAAGCATGAGTCCTCCAACTTTTTAGCTCCTGTTCAAGATTGTTTTGGCTATCTGGGGGTCTCCTGAGATTCCATGGTTTTAAGATGAGCTTTTCTATTTCTGCAAAAAACACCATTGGGACTTCAATAGGATTGCACTGAATCTGTAGATCACTTTGGATACTACTGACATTTTACTATATATATATAATTTTATTTTATTTTTGAGATGGAGTCTCGCTTTGTCACCCAGGCTGGAGTGCAGTGGTGCAATCTCAGCTCACTGCAAGCTCTGCCTCCCAGGTTCACGTCATTCTCCTGCCTCAGCCTCCCCAGTAGCTGGGACTGCAGGTGACTGCCACCACGCCCGGCTAATTTTTTTGTATTTTCAGTAGAGACTGGGTTTCACTGTGTTAGCCAGGATGGTCTCGATCTCCTGACCTGGTGATTCACCTGCCTCGGCCTCCCAAAATGCTGGGATTACAGGCGTGATCCACCGCACCCAGTCTATTTTACAATATTAAGTCTTCTAATCCATGAACATGGGATGTGTTTAAAATTATTTACATCTTCTTTAATTTCTTTCAGCAATGTTTTGTATTTTCAGTGAACAAGTCTTTTACTTTTTAAAATTTATTCCTAGGTATTTCATTCTTTTTAATACTATTATAAATGAAAAAAAATTGTTTTTGAGGCAGAGCCTTGCTCTGTTGCCCAGGCTGGAGTGCAGTGGTGCCATCTCAGCTCACTGCAAGCTCTGCCTTCCGGGTTCACACCATTCTCCTGCCTCAGCCTCCCCAGTAGCTGGGACTACAGGTGCCCGTCACCATGCCCGGCTAATTTTTTGTATTTTTAGTAGAGATGGGGTTTCACCATGTTAGCCAGGATGGTCTCGATCTCCTAACCTGGTTATCTGCCTGCCTCAGCCTCCCAAAGTGCTGGGATTACAGGCATGAGCCACCGCGTTGGGCCTGAAATTGTTTTCTTAATCTTTGGATTGCTCATTGTAAGTGTATAGAAACACAACTGATTTTTGTGTGTTGATTTTGTATCCTCAAATTTTGATGAATTATTATTTCTAACAGGTTTTTCTTTTCTTTTCTTTTTTCTTTTTTTTTTTTTTTGAGACAGAGTCTCACTCTGTTCCCCAGGCTGGAGTGCAGTGGCATGGTCTCAGCTCACTGCAACCTCCGCCTCCCAAGTTCAAGTGATTCTCGTCCCTCAGCCATCCGAGGAGCTGGGACTACAGGCACATGCCACCATACCCAGCTACTTTTTGTATTTTTAGTAGAGAGGAGGTTTCACCATGTTGGCTAGGATGGTCTTGAACTCCTGACCTCAAGTGATCCACCTGCCTCAGCAAAAGTGCTGGGATCACAGGCATGACCCACCGTGCCTGGCTTTGATTTTTTTTTATTTTATTTCAATAGGTGTTCCGGAGAACAGGTGGTGTTTGGTTACATGAATAAGTTCTTTAGTGGTGATTTCTGAGATTTTGGTGTACCCATCACAGAGGAGAGTGTACCCAATGTGCAGTCTTTTATCCCTCACCCACCTCCCACCCTTTCCCACGACTCCCCAAAGTCCATTGTATTATTCTTATGCCTTCGCATTCTCATAGCTTAGCTGCCACTTATGAGTGAGAACATACAATGTCTGGTTTTCCATTCTTGGTTATTTCACTTAGAATAATGGTCTCCACTTCCATCCAGGTTGCTGCAAATGCCATTATTTTGTTCCTTTTTATGGCTTAGTAGTATTCCATCATATATATAAATATATATATTCTAGCATATATATATTCCATCTCATATATATTCCGTCATATATATATCTAAATCTATACATATAGGTGTATATCTCTCACATTTTCTTTATCCACTCATTGGTGGGCATTTGAGCTGGTTTCATATTTTTGTAGTTGCAAATTGTGCTGCTATAAACATGTGTGTGCATGTGTCTTTTTTGTATAATGACTTCTTTTCCTCTAGGTAGATACCCAAGAGTGGGATTTGCTGGATTAAATGGTATATCTACTTAGTTCTTTAAGGAATCTCCACACTGTTTTCCATAGTGGTTTTATTAGTTTACATTCCCAACAACTGTAAAAATGTTCCCTCTTTACCACATCCATGCCAATATCTATTATTTTTTCATTATGGCCATTCTTGCATGGGTAAGGTGGTATTACATTGTGGTTTTGATTTGCATTTCCCTGATAATAACTGATGTTGAACATTTTTCATATATTTGTGGGTCATCTGTATATCTTCTTTTGAGAACTGTCTGTTCATATCCTTAGCCCACTTTTTGATGGGATTGTTTATTATTATTTTTTTTTCTTGCTGATTTGTTTGCGTTTCTCGTAGAGTCTGGATATTAGTCAGACAAGAGAAAAAAATAAAGCGCATCCAAATCAGTACAGAGGAAGTCAAACTGTCGTTTTGGTTGATGATATGGTCATATACCTAGAAAACTCTAAAGATTCATCCAAAAAGCTCCATGAACTGGCAAATGAATTCAGCAAAGTTTCAGGACACAAAATTAATGTACGCAAATCAGTAGCTCTACTATACACTAACAATGACAAAGCTGAGAATCAAATTAAGAACTCAACCCCTTTTATAATAGCTGCAAAAAATTAAAATACTAGGAATATACCTAACCAAGGAGGTGAAAGACCTCTACAAGGAAAACTACAAAACACCGCTGAAAGAAATCATGGGTGACACAAACAAATGGAAACACAGCCCATGTTCATGAACGGGTAGAATCAATACTGTGAAATGACCAAACTGCCAAAAGCAATGTACAAATTCAATGCAATTACCACCAAAATACCACCATCATTACTGACAGAACGAGAAAAAACAATCCTAAATTCATATGGAACCAAAAAAGACCTCACACAGCCAAAGCAAGACTAAGCAAAAAGAACAAATCTGGAGGCATCGCATCGCCCGACTTCAAACCATACTATGAGGCCAGAGTCACCAAAACAGCGTAGGACTGGTATAAAAATAGGTGTACAGACCAATGGAACAGAATAGAGAACCCAGAAATAAACCCAAATACTCACAGCCAACTGATCTTCCTCAAAACAAACAAAAACAGAAAGTGAGGAAAGGACACCCTATTCAACAGATGGTGCTAGGATAATCGGCAGCCACATGTAGAAGAGTAAAACTGGATCCTCATCTCTCAACTTATACAAAAATCAACTGAAGATGGATGAAAGACTTAAATCTAAGACCAGAAACCATAAACATTCTAAAAGGTAATATCAGAAAAAACCCTTCTAGATGTTGGCTTAGGTAAAAACTTCATGACCAAGAAGCCAAAAGCAAATGCAACAAAAACAAAGACAAATAGATGGGACTTTATTAAAGTACAAAGCTTCTGCACAACAAAAGAAATAATCAGCAGATGACCCACAGAGTGGGAGAAAATCTTTGCAATCTATATATCCAACAAAGAACTAACAGCTAAAGTTTTATAAAATCTTTAGGGTTTTCCACATATAAGATCATGTCATCTACAAACAGATAATTTTACTTCTTAATTTCCAGTTTGGATGTCTTTTACTTTTTTTTTTTTTCTTGCCTAACTACTCTGGGAAGAACTTCAAATACCATGTTGAATAGATGTGGTGAAAGTGCGTATCCTTGTCTTGTTCCTGATATCAGAGGAAAAGCGTTCAGTCTCCCACCACTGAGGACAATATTCGTTGTGGGTTTTACACATATGGCTTTTATTATGTTGAGATAGTTTCCTTTTATTCCTAGAGTATTTTGTTTTTATCATGAAAGGGTGTTGAATTTTGTCGAATGCTTTTTCTGTATCAATTGAGATGATCAGAAGAAGCTTCTTCCATTTATGCAGCCAACAGAAACATGAAAAAATGCTCATCATCACGGGTCATCAGAGAAATGCAAATCAAAACCACACTGAGATACCATCTCATGCCAGTTAGAATGGCGAACATTAAAAAGTCAGGAAACGACCGACAGATGCTGGAGAGGATGTGGAGAAACAGGAATGCTTTTACACTGTTGGTGGGAGTGTAAATTAGTTCAACCATTGTGGAAGACAGTGTGGCAATTCCTCAAGGATCTAAAACCAGAAATACCATTTGATCCAGCAATCCCATTACTGTGTATATACCCAAAGGATCATAAATCATTCTACTGTAAAGACACATGCACACATATGTTTATTGTGGCACTATTCACAATAGCAAAGACTTGGAACGAACCCAAATATCCATCAGTGATAGACTGGATTAAGAAAATGTGGCACATATACACCATGGAATACTATGCAGTCATAAAAAAGGGTGAGTTCATGTCCTTTGCAGGGACATGGATGAAGCTGGAAACCATCATTTTCAGCAAACTATCACAAAGACAGAAAACCAAACACTGCATGTTCTCAGTCATAGGCAGGAACTGAACAATGAGAACATTTGGACACAGGGTAGGGAACATCACACACCGGGGCCTGTCGGGGCTGGGGGGCTGGGGGGGAAGCGATAGCATTAGGAGAAATACCTAATGTAAATGATGAGTTGATGGGTGCAGCACACCAACATGGCACATGTATACCTATGTAACAAAACTGCACGTTGTGCACATGTACCCTAGAACTTAAAGTATTAAAAAAAAAAAAAAGCAGCAGCTTCTTCAGGGGGAACCTGCAGACGGGTGGGGCATCAGCTGTGATTTCATAATAATGTACCTAACATGAACAACTGAACTACGACATGAGTATTCCAAGCGGAATGTACATCAAGGCTTTGAAAAGGAAACAAATAGAGAAAGAACACTATTCTTCTTTGCCTCAATACAATTCAGAATTCTGTGATTCTCCTCAGCCAAACTAGCCATGGTTTAGATTGTATATCTTTTGGCTACCCTGGAATTGCTGCCAAATTAGACCAGATACGATAAATCCGGCGGTCATGTTCTGAATAGCTCCAGTCCTGAGAAAACTACAGATCACACAGGGTAAATCTTTCTCTCATTTTGATGCCTTCGCTAAGTAGTGCACTCAAGTTGTTTTGACACAGCGTCAAGGAGAGTGTCAGAACTAGATTTTCTTATTTAAAAGGAGGCCACTGGACTTCGCTGTTCACGTGCTGCAGCTCAGCTGCTAAAAACAAGCAAAGGGGCCCTCTTTACAACGAGCTTTCACAAAGCTGTCCAGGAGCCTGAAATTCCTGAGACAATGAATAGGCTTCGATCACAACAAAGGCATATCACAGCAGGAATGTCAGTATTCCTAAAAGTTCAGCTTCATTCTGGCCAATGGGACAGGTGACCTCCCAGGGCATGAGGGGGCACTAAGGGACGAGCTTCCCTCTACTGTGGTATAAAACAAATTTACACTTCTTTTTTGGCTTAAAATTATTTCATTACCATTTCCTTATGTATTTTTTAGATGTTAAATTGTAACATCTCTTCTGTAAATTATCTCTTCAAGTCTGCCAAGTTTTCTATTGGCTCTCAGTGTTTCACTTATGTTTATAAGCTCAGCAAAGACAATATAAAGAATAGTTTTCATTTGGTTTTTTTTTCCTCTGATGTTTTTGAATCGTAAATTTTCTAGCTGTTTCTGCCATCAACCAATTTCCTTCTCTTTGTGGTGTCACTCTTTGCTTGAGCCAAGTAAGTCTGTCTTTTTCTGATGAGAAAGCATGTTCCTTTTTCTCTCTCTCTCACTCTCTCTCTCTCTCTTCATATTCACTCTGACATCTGGATTTAATGTGGTCTTGGGTGGGAAAACCTACACAGACATTTTCCTGAGTGACTTATGAGCATGTATGACTCTTAATCACATTCTGGGTGAAGGCTGTCCTCTTGCCCACTGATTTTGCTGCCGACTTCGCAACGTTCTAAGTTGTACATCCTTTGATGCCTCCAGCTGTGAGTGGTCAGGACTGGCAATTAGTTTGTTAAGGTAGGCAATGAGTGAAAAAGAATGGTCGTACATACCCTAAATAGCTTATTTTAGCTTTAAATACATAATGCACATTCGCCCACCACTATCTTGATGGGGGCTAGGAAGGCTTACTTCCTCTTTGGGAGCTCTCCCTCAGTCCTAGGGAATACTTCATAGCTCGCATTGACCCTTGTTGATGAAGACAGCGAAGCTCTATGAAGTATTTAAAGAGGCTTACTCTGAGCCAAGTGTAAGTGACCACCGCCTGGGGTACACCCTCAAGAGACCCTGAGAACGTGTGCCTGAGTTGGTCTAGTTACAGCTTGGTTTTGTACATTTTAGGGAGATTGAAGTTACAGGCAAAGACATACATCAGTACATGTAAGGTACATATTGGATCCACCCAGAAGGGCAGGACATCTCAAAGGGGGAGGGTGGGGGTGGTGGACTCAGAATTTTTCTGATTGGCAGCTGGCTGGAAGAGGTAAGCTCTGCCCAAAGAACTGAAGTTAGCAGAAGGAAACGCTGGAGTTAAGACAAAGGGGGATCAAGCCAAGGCTCTTGTTCTGTCGACAAAGCTTCTAAGCAGCAGGCTCCAGTGAGAATGACGGCAAACGTCTCCTTTTGTACTTTAAAAGGTGCCAGACTCTTGGTTAAACCCCTCTCCTGGGTCAGGAGAAGACCTAGAAAGGGAAGGAGACTCTCTACAGAATGCAAATGTCCCCCACAAGAGACAATTTTGCAAGGCCATTTCAGAATATGGCAAATAAATCTATTCTGGAGTAAAATAATTTCATTTCCTCATGGCCTGTTGTCATGTGACGTCACAGGTTCAGAGCTGGTATCTTGTTGCTGCGGAATCTGTTTTGTGAGTCTTTTGATCTCTATTTTAATACTAATGCTGGTCAGTTGTACCTAAACTCCAAAGGGAGGGGGTATGTGTCAGGCCTCTGAGCCCAAGCCAAGCCATCGCATCCCCTGTGACTTGCACGCATATGCCCACATGGCCTGAAGTAACTGAAGAATCCCAAAGGAAGTGAAAATGCCCCGCCTTGCCTTAACCAATGACATTCCACCAAAAAAGAACTGAAAATGGCCGGTCCTTGCCTTAAGTGATGACATTACCTAGTGAAAGTCCTTTTCTGGGCTCATCCCGGCTAAAAAGCTCCCGCACTGAGCACCTTGTGACCCCCACTCCTGTCCGCCAGAGAACAACCCCCCTTTGACTGTAATTTTCCTTTACCTACCCAAATCCTATAAAACGGCCCCACCCTTATCTCCCTTCGCTGACTCTCTTTTTGGACTCAGCCCACCTGCACCCAGGTGATTAAAAAGCTTTATTGCTCACGCAAAGCCTGTTTGGCGGTCTCTTCACATGGACGCACATGACAGAACGACAAGGCCTGTCTGACCCCCTTCCTGTCATGGCCTGAACTCATTCTTTCAGTTTCTTTGGGATCCCCTTGGCCAAGGGAGTGGGGGATCTGTTCAGTTGGTTTGGGGACTTAGAATTTCATTTCTGGTTTACACCCTTTATGGTTCATCCTGTTACTAGATAACAGCTCTCTGCATGAAGCTCTCCTGATTACATTTCTGTGTGGTTTTTGTCTTCTGATAGGACCCTGACAAGAACAGGAAGCCCCAAGCATTATCTGCTGAATTGAAGAGTTCTACCATCTTTTTTGAGTTAACCACACCTGTACTGTTTTGTCTTACAGTATCTTGAAAATGCAGCAAGAATTTAAAAACCTTAAGGAAGAAATATGAATGTAGAACCTGTCTAGATTTTTTTTCTCCCCAAAATATCCCAGTTGCGAGGAGGATTCTGGGAAGACGGTGGAGGAGGAGACACCTGAAGTCTATCTCCCCATCTGGACAACACCTGCACTGGCAGAATCTGTCTGCCGTAACTGTTTCGGAACTCTGGCGTCTACTAAAAGTGGTTGATGGTGGTCCTTTTCAGCTCTTGGACCCGCAGGCAGCCCCACCTCTAGCCCCACAGGCAGCTGTACATTTGTTCCTGGAGCAGCCTGCAAGAACCAAAGTGGCCACAAAACCCCAAGAAACAAAAAAGACAAACCCCTGTCATCCAAATACAGTGGATCAGTGCTGAGGACTAAGCTCTGATTTTTTTTTTTTTTTACCTTGTCTAAATGCCTATCTGAGGGGTCTGGGAAGCCCATGCCCTACAAACCATAAATTCTCATCATGGGCTTTTTATCTAACCCTACAGATCATGACTTCCTTTCCCATCTGACTCTGGCATAACATCATGTGACAAAGAAAAAAGTCAAAATATTTTACCACAAAATACGTTTCTTTGCCGTATTTTGAAATGGGCCTGCAAAGCTGTCCTTTGTGGGGGGAAAATTGTGTCTGTGAAGACTCTCGGTTACCACAGCTAGATCCTTTTCTTCCAGGCCCCCCAATCCTGAAGAGATTAACTAAAATCTAGTACCTTTGAAAGGTCTGAGTGGAAACATTTGTCATCGATTGTCCCTAAGGGCAGCCACTATAAGATTCAAGATAACTTTTATCTCCACAATCTTTTGTCTTCAGCTGAACAGCTCCGTTCTATGGATCCCAGGTCTGTAGAAGAACTCAACCCATTGTCAGCCAGAAAAAGTTTAAATTCACCAAACCCCCTAGCTGTCCTGGCTTTCTGGACCAAACCAATGTATTTGATTGATGTCTCAATATCCCTACAATGTATAAAATCAAGCTGCACCAACCGCCTTGGGCCCATGTTCTCAGGACCTCCTGAGGGTTGTATTGGGGGCCATGGTCTCTCACGTTTGGCTCAGAATAAATCTCTTCAAACATTTTACAGAGTTTGACTCTTTTCCTTAACAGTGCTCTAATCACCGTGGCTGGTGACCACAGAGGTACAGACAAAGAGGTGCAAGACCAGTGCTGCTGTACCTTTCCCACCGTTCGGCTGCCACCCACCACTGCCACTGAAGTGACTTCCAGGGGTTTAAAGAGGTGGTGCCCTCTTGCCCCTCCTTCCATTTTTTTCTCTTTTCCTCTTTTGTGAGCCAGACATTAAAGACTAGGACATTTAAAAAAAATGCATATACAAGGAAAATTAGAAAATGACCATGTAAGCTCAAAGAAAGGACCAGGCTCAGAAGGAAGGAACTGAAATGACCTTAAGGTGACACCTCAGGCTGGGCCTTGGCACAGATGCAGCCTATAATAATAATAATATTAATGCCCAACAATAAGCAGAAACAATGATCTAGGAATTAAGAAGAAATTAGGCAGATAGTGAGGGAAAGAAAGTCTAGTAATGTTTCCTTTCAATGAAAGGCAGCCCCCAAATCATTTTCTTTTCTAACAAACAGCAGCCTTTAAAATCGAGCTGCAGACACAGACAAGCAAGCTGGAAGCTCATACAGCTGAATGCTGGCAGCTGTGCCAATAGGAAAAGGCTACCTGGGACTAGACATGTTCCAAATGGCAGCTCCATCTTCCCTTCTTTCGCCAGGCACGTGTACAGTAAGGAGCAGGCAAGATGGCGCTGGCCAAGTGGAAAGGCCATTTGCATAGTAAGATTAGGGTGGGGTGGGCAGCCTCCCTAACCCACACACTATGTAAATGTCACACCTGGTTCAACCAATCTGTGGGCCCCATGTAAATGGGACACCACCTCCTCAAGCCTGCCTATAAAATCTGGGGCTCTCTGCAGCTGGCCAGATTTCCCTTTTGGGCACTCCTCTCTGTCTTGACACTAAGAGCTGTTCTCCTTTCTCTTTCTTTTGCCCATTAAACCTCCACTCCTAGACTCACTCCTCATGTGTGTCCATGTCGTTAATCTTGCTGTGAGATGATGAACCCCGGGTATTTACCCAGACAGCAATGCTGCTTCAACAACATAAAAAGCAAACCCCAAGGGAGGAGGAAAATCTGACAAGCAAAGTTGTCACATAATTAGGTTCAAACGTCCAGTTTTCAACAAAATGTCACGAGGCCTTTAAAGAAACAGGAAAGTATGTTCCATTCAATGGAAAAAAATAATCAGAAACTGTCCCTGGAAAAGCCCTGATAGTAGACCTAACAGGAAAAGACTTTAAAAGAACAGTCTTAAAGATGCTCAAAGAACTAAAGATGTGAAGAAAATAAAGTGATGTATGAAAAAATGAAAATATCAACAAAGATATTAAAAACCCTAAAAAGAAGCCAAACAAATTCTGGAGCTGAAAAGTATAATAACTGAAATGAAAAATTCACTAAAGGGATTCAAAGGCAGATTTGAGCAGGCAGAAAAAAGAAAAGTAAACAAAGCCTAAAAGACCTGTGCGACACCATCAAGCAGCCAGCATACGTAAAGTGGGAGTTCCAGAAGGAGAGGAAAAAGGCATAGAATATTTGAAGAAATAATGTGTGAAAACTTCCCAAATTTGAGGAAAGACATGAATACAAACATCCAAGAAGCCTGATAAGCTCCAAGTAAAGGAACTCAAAGAGACCCACACCAAAACACATTATAATCCAACTTTTGAAGGACAAAGACAGAATCCTGAAAGCAGCAAGAGAGAAGTGACTCATCCCATACAAGAATCCTTAATAAGATTGTTGGCATATTTTGCATCAGAATCTTTCAGTCCAGAAGGCAGTGGGTCAAAACGTTCAAAATGATAAAAGAAAAAAATCCTGTTGACAAGGACTCTCATATCTAGCAAAACTATGCTTCAAAAGTTAGGGTGAAATTAACACATTCCCAGATAAACAAAAGCTGGGGAGTTTGTTACCACTAGACCCACCCTACAGCATACAAGGGAGTCCAGCAGGGTGAACTCAAAGAACACTAAACAGTAACTTGAAGGACTAGGAAGAAATAAAGATCTCAATACAGGTAATTATACGCAAATTATGAAAGCTAGTATTACTGTAACAATGGCTTATAACTGCCCCTTTTGTTTTCTACATGACTTAAGACACTAATATATTTATAAGAATTATTACTTTATGTTTAATACTTTATACTACTAGTAATAACTAGTAATACCTTATACTAATAATGTATAAAGATGTAATTTTCTGACATCAGCAACCAAAAGGGGTGACACAGAGCTGTAAAGGAACAGAATTTTTTTATGTTATTAATGTTAAGCTAGTATAAATCCAAATTAGTGTTATAACTTTAGGATAATAAATGTAATCCCCATGGTAATCAAAAGGAAAATAGCTATAGAATGTACACAAAAGGAAATGTGGAAAGAATTTAAGCCTTTTACTACAAAAAATCAGCTAAACACTGAAGAAGACAGTAATGCAGGAAATGGACAAAAAAGCTATACAGCACATAGAAAAAAATGGCCAAATGACAGGAGCCCCTGTTTATCAGCAACTACTTTAAATATAAATGTGTTATCTAATCAAGAGACAGAGACTGGCAAAATTTATTTATTTATTTTTTTAAGTCTCTGTCACCCAGGCTGGAGTAGAGTGGCGTGATCTCAGCTCGCTGCAACCTCTGCCTCCTGGGTTCAAGTGATTCTCGTGCCTCAGCCTCCCGAGTAGCTGGGATTACAGTCACATACCACCATATCCAGCTAAATTTTTGTATTTTTAGTAGAGACGGGGTTTCACCATGTTGGCCAGGCTGGACTCAAACTCCTGACCTCAGGTGATCCACCCACCTTGGCCTCCCAAAGTGCTGGGATTACAGGTGTGAGCCACCACATCCAGCCTGCCAAATGGATTTTTGAAAAAATCCCACATGATCCAACTATACGGTGTCCACAAAAGACTCACTTGAGATTCAAAGACATTAAACAGATCCAAACTGAAAAGATGGAAAAATATATCCATGCAAATAGTAACCAAGAGACGGGAGGAATGACTATACTAATATCACATAAAATAGACATTAAATCATAAAATGTTACAAGATACCACGAAGAACCTCATAGATTAATAAAAGGTTAAATACAGCAAGAAGATATAACAATTATAGACATTGACACACCTAATGACAGATCATCAAAATGTATGCAGCAAAAACTAACAGAATTGAAGAGAGATACAGGCAGCTCTATAATAATTGTTGGAGACTTCAATACCTCACTGTTTCACTGTCAATGGACAGAAGAACCAGACACGAGATATTTTTTTAAATGGAGGACTTTACCAACACCATAAATCAACTCAGTCTAACAGGCATGCAGAACATCTACCCAGCAGTGTCATTATTCTGCCTTCATGTTTGAAAGGTATTTTTGCTGGACATACACATGCTTCTCAAGTGCACGAGAGACAACTTCCAGGGTAGAACATACATTAGGCCACAAATTCAGTCTCGATAAACTTAAAAAGACAGACACCATACAAATTATCTTCACCAATCATAAAGAGATGAAGTTAGAAGTCAATAATAGAAATAAGATTGAAAAATTCACAAAATTGTGGAAATTAATCAACAATGGATCAAAAAAGAAATCACAAGAAAAATGAGAAGATGTTTAGAATGAAATGAAAACAAAAACATAATATATTACAATTTATGGGAGGCAGCACAAGCAGTGTTGAGGGAAATTTATAGCTATAAATGCTTACATTTTTAAAAAGTAAAGATCTCAAATCAACAACCTAACTTCACAACTTAAGGAACTAGAACAAGAAGAAAAAAACTAAACCCAAAGCTAGCAGATGAAAGGGAACAATATGGAACAGAGACAAGTGAAACAAAGAATAGAAAAACGAGATACAAAATGATGAAACCAACAACTGGTTCTTTAGAAAGATAAAAAAAGTTGACAAACCTTTAGCTAGGTGGACTAAAAAAAGAAGATTCATGTTACTAAAATCAGATTAAAGAGGGGATATTACTATTGATTCTACAGAAATAAAAAGGATTATGAAAAATTATTAATTGTACATTAATAAATTGGATAATCTAGATTAATTCCAAGAGACACAAAGCCTATCAAGACTAAATCAGGAAGAAATTTAAAATGTGCATATACCTATGACTGCTAAGTAGATTGAATCAGTAATTTAAAAATCTCTTAAAGAAAAGCCTAGAACTGATGGCTTCATTGGTGAATTTTACCAAACATTTAAGGAACAGCACCACCTCTTTTCTAATTTTTCCAAAAAATTAAAGAGGAGGGAATACTTCCTAACTCATTCTAAGAAGCATTACCAAGATGTCAGACAAAAGAAAAATATAGGCCAATATCCCTTATGGATATTGTAATCTTTTCTACCCATGGATTATTTAGAAATACATAATTTCCAAGTATTTTGTGAGTTTCTAGTTATCTCTTTTATGTTATTGAGCTTTGGTTTAATAACACTGTGGTCAGAAAAAAAAAACTCTGTATGAGCTCTGTCCTTAGAAAATTATTGATACTTTGAAAAAAATTATCTACAGTATGTAGTTTATTTTGTGTGAGCTTGAATGCATATTCTGCATTTGTTGTGTGCAATGTTCTATAAATGTCGAATAGGTCAAGTTTATTATTAACGTTCAGATTTTTGATATTCTTAATTTTTTTCCAATTGTTCTACCAATTGCTGAGAAGAGAGTATAAAAACACCTACATTACTGCTGGCAATTGTTTGGCTTTATGTATTTTGAAGCTCTATTATTAGGCACTCTGTTGATAAATTGAGCCTTTCACTGCTGCAAATTGTCCCTATTTGTCTTTGGTAGTACTCACGGTCTTGAAATCTTACTTATCTGATATTAATACCATCACATACTTTCTTATGCTTAGTGGTATTTTTCCCATTCTTTTAGATTCCATCTTTGTGTATCTTCATATTTAAAGGGCACTCTGGCTGGGCACGGTGGCTCATGTCTGTAATCCCAGCACTTTGGGAGGCTGAGGCGGGCAGATCATCTGAGGTCAGGAGTTCGAGATCAGCCTGGCCAACATGGTGAAACCCCATCTCTACTAAAAATACAAAAAATAAGCTGGATGTGGTGGTGCGCACCTGTAATCCCAGCTACTCGGGAGGCTGAGGCAGGAGAATAACTTGAACCCAAGAGGTGGAGGTTGCAGTGAGCTGAGATTGCACCACCACACTCCAGCCCAGGTGATAGTGCAAGACTCCATCAAAAAATAAATAAATAAATAACAAAAAATAAAGGACATTTTATACAACAAACGTTTAGCTGCTCTTGCCTTTTTTTGAGTCTGTCCATTCCTGCCTTTTACATGGAGTGTGTTTGCTTTACATTTAAAATAATTATTGCTATGGTTGAATCAAATCTATCATCTTGTTATATAATTTCTATTTGTCTATTCTTTGTTCTTCCTTTTATCCTCTCTTTCTATTTTTTGGATTCCTTTTTATCTCTTGAATATTCAGTTGTATCTCTTTGTGTTATTTTTGCCCTCAAGATTACAATATGCATCCTTAACTCACTGCAGCTTAACTTCAATTAATATTTTAAGATTCAAAACAATGTAATAATCATTCAGTGGTATAATTTCATTTACTCCCCCCAACACTTTGTGCTTTTGTTGTCATATATTTTACTTTTACATTGATTAAAAACCCCAGGATACACTGATTTAAGTAGTTAATAATCTTTTAAAGACATTCATATTTACTCACGTATTTAGCCTTTCTCATACCCTTCACCTACCTAGTATCATTTCCCTTCAACCTAAAGACCACCCTTTAGCATTTCTTGTATTGCACCTCTGCTGGTCTATTCCTTTATTAACCCAAAAGTGTCATTATTTTGCCTTCATGTTTGAAAGATATTTTTGCTGGATGTAGAAATTTATTTTTGCGGGATATAGAATTTTTTTCTTTCAACATTTAAAAGACATATATAAAAGACAACACAAAAAGACATTTTCCATTGTCTTCTGAAGCCCAGTGCTTCTGAGGAAGTCATCGGTCATTCTCACTGTTCCCTGCTGCACGCACTTTGCCTCTTTCCTCTGTCGGCTGATGATGAGCTTCCTGGATCCAGGTGTTTCTGGTTTTAAACAAATTTGAAAAAATTCCAAAGATACTTCTTCATTTGTCCTGCCCTTTTCTCACATTCCTCCCCTTCTGTAAGTGCAATTATACACATTTTGACTGCCTGATAATCACACTAGTGACTAAGGTTTTGCTCATTTTTTCCTCAATCTCTTTTCTCTCTGTGCTTCCATTTGAATGACTTTCTTTGACAGGTCTTCAAATTCATGTATCCTTTCTTTGTTGTGTCCAATCTGCATTAATCCCATTCATTAAGCATTTTAATTACAGATCTTGTATTTTTTAGTTTGGAGATTTCCATTTTCTTCTTCTTTTTTTTTTTTTTTTTGAGATGGAGTCTCACCGTCACCCAGGCTGGAGTGTAGTGGCGTAATCTTGGCTCACTGCAAGCTCTGCATCCCGGGTCCATACCATTCTCCGGCCTCAGCCTCCCAAGTAGCTGGGACTACAGGCGCCCACCACCATGACTGGCTAATATTTTTGTATATTTAGTGGAGATGGTGTTTCACCATGTTAGTCATGATGGTCTCGATCTCCTGACCTTGTGATCCGCCCGCCTCAGCCTCCCAAAGTGCTGGGATTACAGGTGTGAGCCATCACGCCCAGCCCATTTTCTTCTTTCAAAATACTTTCCAAATCTGAAACTCTCCACCTCTTCATCTACTTCATCTGCCATATTTACTTATAGTTATTTAATATATTTATTACAATTTTTAAGACGTCTCTGATAACCCCTGGGTGGTCTGTTTCTATTGAGAATTTTGCTGTTGTTTATGAATTGATCAAATCTGGCACCTCTGCAAATCACACAATTCTTAAATTTTATCTCAGAGATTTTGTCTAATGCAGGCATGTTTCTTTTCAAGAGGAAATGCTCTTTCTTCTGTTAGGCAGTTAGGTGAGGGGCTTATCAGTGTAATGCATTCGGAAACAGAGCCAAATTGGGGCAGGGTTGTGGCTTTAATTCCTCTATGAAAGCCTTGGAATTAAAGCTACAGGAGTGCAACGAGATCTCTCTCCAGTTTTCAGCCCAGCCTCAGACATTACTGGCCACCAGGACCTTCTTATCAGATTTTATTTGGGTGGAGTTTGGTTTTAACGTTGATTAATTTCAGCCTATCTCTAGTTTCAAATCCTGTGATGGTGAGTCCATCTCTCTCTCTAGGGGGAGCCTGGAATAAGAACTGAGACATGTTGAAACCATGGGATTGAAATTTTAAGACAGTTAGACGACGAGATTTTGAGACCATGAGACTGTACAAGTTGGAGATTACAACTCTTTGGTACTGTATGGCTATAATTTATTTTTTGAGGCAGGGTCTTGCTATGTTGCCCAGGCCCAGTGCAGTGGTACAATCAGAGCTCATTGCAGCCTCGATCTCCCAGGCTCAAGTAATCCTCTTACCTGGGCCTCCCAAGTAGCTGGGACCACAGGTATGCACTATCCACCATGATTGGTTAAGTTTAAAAACAATTCTGGTAGAGATGTGCTCTCACTATGTTGCCCAGGATGCTACTGAACTCCTGGGCTCAAGCAACTCTCCCCCTCAGCCTTGCGAAGTGCTGGGATTACAGGCATGATAATGCCAGTGCACCCGGCCCATGTGACTGTAAGACTCTGAGATTTCTTTTTGCTTTCTAGTCCCACCCTTCAATTTCCACTTACTCAGCAAAATTCCCTCTAAGACAATTACTTGGCAGAGAAGATCATCCTGCATTCAAGGCTCCTCCAGATTCTAATCTGTCAGCTCAGAGGTTTCCTAAATCTTGCTGATTTCTCCTTGTCTCGGCAAAGAAGGTCCTTCTCCGGTAGGCTTGCTCCCCTCTCCATCCTCCTCCAGCCTCAGTGACTGGCCACAGGCACAAAAGTTGCTTCTGTTATTTACTCATTCAGGAAGGCACTGTCTCTCTACAGTGTGGTCCTTTTAGGTGTTTTCCATATCCATGCCTCTTGGGTGGCTTTGAAGGAAGATGCAATCGTGTAGGCTTCTCTAGGGTTTCTCATTGTTTTGGTGGTAAAGGTCTTCATGTTCCTCCACGTTGTAACTGGACACATCTGTTCTTTGGCTCTAAATATTTTGACAGTTTCCTTGGTGGTTTTGTCATCCTTTATTTAGCAGTACATTAACCCATTTATGCCGGAGGTTGCAAATTTTTGTGCGTGTGAAAAATCAGACCTTGGCGATGACCTTCAGCAATAGGGTATAAATAACTCCCACAAGCTTAGTGTTCCAATAATGGAACATTAGCCATAAATGGGTTAAAACATTTTCCAAATATAAGGGTTTCTTGTTGTTGTCGATTTCCAGTTTTATTGCACTGTGGCCTTTACATACAAATTCTTTGGTATTTGTTGACACTTTATGGACAATGGTCGATCCTGGTAAGCTACATGTACACTTAAGAAGAATAGACCAGGCGCGTGGCTCAAGCCTGTAATCCCAGCACTTTGGGAGGCCGAGATGGGTGGATCACGAGGTCAGGAGATCGAGACCATCCTGGCTAACACAGTGAAACCCCGTCTCTACTAAAAAATACAAAAAACTAGCCGGGCGAGGTGGCGGGCGCCTGTAGTCCCAGCTACTCGGGAGGCTGAGGCAGGAGAATGGCCTAAACCTGAGAGGTGGAGCTTGCAGTGAGCTGAGATCCGGCCACTGCACTCCAGCCTGGGCGACAGAGCAAGACTCCATCTCAAAAAAAAAAAAAAAAGGAATTTAGCTGGGCATGCTGGCGCACACCTGCAATCCCAGTGCTTTGGGAGGCTGAGGCAGGAGGATCGCTTGAGCCCAGGAGTTCGAGACCAGCCTGGGAAACATAGTGAAATCCAGTCTCTACAAAAAGTTTCTAAAATAAAAGAATTAGCCAGGTGTGGCGGTGCATACCTGTAGTCCCAGCTAGTCTGGAAGCTGAGGCGGGAGGATCGCTTGAGTCCAGGAGGTCAAGGCTGCAGTGAGCCATGATTGTACCACTGCACTCCAGCCTGGGTGATAGAGTGAGACCCTGTCTCAAAAAACAAACAAAAAACAGAAAACAAAAAAAATGGAGGAGGAGGAGAAGAAGAAGAATGTGGGCTCTCCAATATTCCCTAATCATATATCCTTGGGATAAAGTTTTTAAATGGGCAAGAATTTTATCAGATTTTGGTTAACTTTGGAAAGTGTTCCACATGTACTTGGGAAGGATATGGATCCTAAAGTTGCCCGGGCTCAGCGCTCTATGTATGCCGCTTAGTGGAAGAGAGTTAGTGTGTTTAACGTATATCCCAAGCAGTGCGTGGTCTGCTTACCCCGTCTGCTTTGGAGAGAGGTGAAATCTCCTACGGTAATTCTGGATTTCTCCTTGCAATTCTGTCCATTTATAGTTCACACATTTTCAGACTATGTTGTTAGGGGTTCACAGATTATGTCTTCCTGGCTTTTTGCCACTAGTATTATTATTGAAAGATCTTCTTTAGACCCAATGATGCACTTTGCCTTTTACGATATTTTGCTTGTTATGAACATTGCTACCCCAGTAATCCTTTGAATGCTGCTGCTCTATTATTTTTCGGGCCTGTGTCAGAGGCATTGTGCTTTTCACCGTTTATGGCTTTGTTCTGTTTACTCCCTCCTCCTTTTCCGATTTCTATTTGATTGATTTCATTTTTTTATTCTAATTCCCAGCTCACTTCTGTCTCTCTTTTATGGAAACATCCTATTCCTATATTTTTCTGATTACTTTTCCCTAAACTATTTTTTTTTCTTTTTGAGACAGAGTCTCACTCTGTTGCCCAGGCTGGAGTGCAGTGGCGTAATCTCGGCTCTCTGCAACCTCCGCCTCTTGGGTTCAAGCGATTCTCCTGTCTCAGCCTCCTGAGTAGCTGGGACTACAGGTGCCCGCCACCATGCCCGGCTAACTTTTGTGTTTTTAGTAGAGATGGGGTTTCGCCATGTTGGCCAGGCTGGTCTGGAACTCCTGACCTCAGGTGATCCACCTGCCTTGGCCTCCCAAAGTGCTAGGATTACAGGCATGAGCCGCCGTGCCCGGCCCTTTTCTCTAAACTTCTCCAGACACATTTTTGTCCCAAACTGTGATGAAACAAAGTGACAAATAACTTGATAAGTGATTAAACATGTCATTTATTGACTGAGGGTTGGGAGACAGGCAACAGTAATCACTGAAGTCTTAGCTTTACATGACCATTTATCTCAATATTAATATTATTAATAATGATTTCCCAACCACATATTTTGACAACAGTAGATAAATGAATAAAAACAGAATTGAATTTATATTAACTAAAATGTTTGTATTCATATATTCATAGTAGTAAAGGTAAATGCATTTTTCTCCTGTTATAGAGATGAACAAACTTTATTTTTATCATCCAAAAGCAAAAAGTAATATAAATGTCAAGCAGACTGTCTCTAAGTTTTGTGTGGTGCTTATTAAATACTAATACATATGCATCCATATTAAAGTACCATAATTCACATGACTTTTCCAGAAGACAAGCGATTTGGCAGGTGGAGAGAAGGATGGTTTTGATTAAAATGAGAGCAAAAAGCAACTTCCCAGAAAGAAGGTGAAACAAGCATGCCTTTGAAAGCAGCCAGGCATTTTCAGACCCAGGGAAAGCAGCGAGGCTCCCTGTGCTATCATCCAGCCTCCCGGCAGGCAACTCTCTGTTTCTCCCCCACATCAGTCGACATCCTTGAAATGTGCAAAAGGTACATCCTCACAAAGGAAAACGTCTTCTGAACAGACCACCTCACACAAGGAATCAAACCTAGGTTGTGCCTGGCCCCTCCCCTAGCCCTGTCATTCTAACCAAAAGACACTCAAGGAGTCTAACAAACCAAAGTGGCCCTGTGGCAGCTTCGAAACAACACCCTGATTCACTTGGAGTGCTAAGTGGTGCTGGTTAACAAAGGCCGTGCTTTTATAACCTAGCCAGGCACCTTCCAGCAGTTCGCTGCAACACACCCACAACCTGGTGATCACTACAGTTTTATCCCGGCCTCAAGGATAAATATCTTTATTCTTGTATGCTGATGCTTATGGACCATTCTGAACATCCCGAGCCCCTGAGAATCATGCTCAGTCTACTCGGCCTTGCTCTATAGATAGAACAAGAAAGCCTGGATGACAGCACATCTGTTTACAGCATGGTTTACTTGATATTTTAAGCCCACTGTTGAGACCCACTGCTCAGAAAAAAAGATTCTTTTCAAAATATTACTGCTCACCAACAATACCTGTGGTCACCCGAGAGCTCTGACGAAGTGTACAAGCAGATAAATGTTGTTTCCATGTATGGTAACACAACGTCCATTCTGCCGCCTAAGGCTCAAGAGTAATTTTGACTTTCAAGTCTTATTATTTAAGAAATACATTTTGTAAGACTATCGCTGCCATAGAGAGTGATTCCTCTGATGGATCTGGGCAGAGTACACTGTAAACCTCTGGAAAGGATTCACCATTCTGGATGCTACTATGAACATTTAAGATTCATGAGAGGAGGCCAAAATGTCCACACGAAGGGGAGTTTAGAAGAGGTTGATTCCAACCCTCACGGATGACATTGAAGGGTTCAAGCCTCCCACAGAGGAAGGAACTGCAGATGTGGGGAAAATAGCAAGAGAACTCGGATTAGAAGTGGAGCCTGATGATGTAACTGAACTGCTGCAATCTCAGGATAAAACTTGAACGGATGAGGAATTGCTTCTTATGGATGAGCAAAGAACATGGTTTATTAAGATGGAATCTGTTCGGAGGCCGGGGCGGGTGATCACCTGAGGTCAGGAGTTTAAGACCAGCTTGGCCAACATAGCGAAACCCGTCTCTACTAAAAACACAAAAATTAGCCGGGCATGATGGTATGCGCCTGTAATCCCAGCTACTCAGGAGGCTGAGGCAGGAGAATCGCTTGAACCCAGGAGGCGGAGGTTGCAGTGAGCTGAGACTGCACCACTGCACTCCAGCCTGGGTGACAGAGCAAGACTCCATCTCAAAAAAAAAAAGATGGAATCTGCTCCTGATGAAGATACTGTGAACACCGCTGAAATGACAACAAAGGATTTAGAGTATTCCATAAACTTAGCTGATAAACAGAAGGGTGTGAGAGGATCGACTCCAATTCTGAAAGAAGTTCTATGGTGAGTAAAATGCTGTCAAACAGTATTGCCTGCTGGAGTAATTGTTCATAAAAGGAAGAGTCAACGTGGAAAACTTCACTGTGGTCTCATTTTAAGAAGTTGCCACAGCCACCCCAACCACTACCGTGATCAGTCAGCAGCCATCAACATTAGCATTTTTTAATCACTATTTTTAAATTAAGGTATGTATGCTGTTTTTAGACCTAATGCTATTGCACACTTAGACTACAGTGTAAACGTAACTTGTATACACGCTGGGAAACCAAAACCTTTGTGTGTCTGGCGTTAGCATGGTATCTGCCTTACTTTGCTGGTCTGGAACTGAGACCACAATCCCTTCCAGGGAGGCCATCACAGTGACTGCTGCAGTAACTTAGCTCTGAAGTGCTCACTACTATCCCTTCCAGGGAGGCCTGCACAGTGACTGAGCTCTGAGGTGCTCACTACTACCCCTTCCAGGGAGGCCATCACAGTGACTGCTGCAGTAACTTAGCTCTGAAGTGCTCACTACTATCCCTTCTAGGTGGGCCTGCATTGTGACTGCTGTAGTAACTTAGCTCTGAGCTGCCGGCTCTGGAGAATGACTTGTTTCCTTCCTTCAAAGAGTGCAGTGCAAGTTTATTGGGGGTTGGGGACAAAGACAGCTCCACACTCCTAGGAAGCCTGAGAAACCCTTGTTTCTGGGACACGCAGCCTTGTTTGACCCTTCATTTGGGATAAGGGTGGGAGGAGCCAGAAGCCAGAGGAAAGGACTGAGCCAGTGCCCTGATGGGCCCAATCCCAGGGAAAGAGCAGGTTCCTCCAGGTTGGCTGCAGTCTCAGAGCTACAGGGGAGGTACTCACACAGGCTTCCTGCTGCAGGTGCTGCAGGGCCCTCTTGGCTGGGAGGAGGAAGCTGGTGAGGCACTGCAGCCCATCCCCACCATGGCACCTCTCAGCCACGCTGAACAGCTGCCAGAGCACCGTGGCTGCCGTGGCTTCAAAAGGTGGGTACAAGGCAGAGAGCGTCCTCTGGATATAGGCATCAAGAGATTCCAGATCCTGAAATGAAAGAGAGAATTCACAAACTTTAGGCACAGAACTCAAGACAGGTGCACACGACGGTCCAAGGCTGGCAGTGAAGGATCCACACTGAAGTCCCACGCCCTGTGTCTGGCATGATGTAACTGAGAAAGACAAAAGGTGCAGGTGAATTCACGGTGTAGGGCGAGCTCCTGGTGATTCTCCCTGTGCTGTCCCACAGCAGAGGTGCAGACGTATTAGGCAGACCCGTGGCCCTGTCCTGGGGCGGAGGCTCTATATACCACCTCTGTAAATATGGGCTGCCATTCCTCTTACACTGAGGCACAACCAAGCCTAGATTTGGGGTAAGTTTCATCCCCTGCACCTGAACAGCATAGGGTCTCTGGGGTGGGGCTGTGAGTCCTGCGGGAGCTGCTCCTCCCGGCCCTCCTGGGTTTCTACAGGGAGGAGGGGACAACCACCGATGGGGCAGACAGAGCTGGCCCACGCGCCACTTTGTTCTCAGAAAACAAGCTCATCCACAGCAAATACATTTTAATTGTGTTGATGACTTTGTTGTCATTTAAACAGTACTGATGGTGAAACCCTCAGGGTGCCTTCCTCAAGGTTGCTGAATTGTGCCCATTTGGCACCCTAAAAACAGTATCATTGGCCACTGATTTCCGCTTGGCATTTTGGTGCAACATGCTTTTATGAAGAGACAATGATTCTTGTTTAAAAATGTGTAATGCTGTTTTTGGAGGTAACAGTCCCTGAGAAAATCCCACAAGGCTCACGTGTGTGGAAAAGAACTGCCAGGCAGTGAAAGCCAAAGAAGTTAAAAATTATGAAATTTTTCGTAATGGCACAACAGTTACATCAGAGATGCCTCTGAATAGCTAATCACACAGATAATGCCCTAAGGAAACTGAAAATAAAACAGGGACTCCTCTGGCCTGCAGTGGGAGAAGGGTCTGTCTTGTCGGCGGGGCCAGCCACTAGAGGTACCCGCAGCAGAGCTCAGCTTCTGGAAACTGCGTGGGTCGGGGAAGGTCAGGGCTGGGGTCCTGAGCCCTGCATCCCATCAGCAGAGGCCCCCTGCCGGCCCCGTCACCCCACGGGTCAGCTCCCTTCCCCGCACGCGGCTCGTTCCCACCAACCTGACAGGGCCACTTACTTGTTGACAGGAATGATCTCAATAGTCTGAGTTCATGCAGAAATGCTGATGTGATCTGATTTCCAAAAACTCAGATCACACCTGAGCCACACAGCAAACACACAGTCCATGAGAACGAGTGGGCCTGTCTCAGGCCGGGGACAGAATCACCCACCGGGCACCGGGAAGGCTGTGCTTCGGGATGTGGGGCAAATGCTCAACAGACACATGAGAGATGGGCAGGAAGGAAGAGGAACGTGATCTAGGACGGGCGTCTTGAATGGCCTATTCCGCAGGAGCTGAAATGCCAACCCGGGGCTGTCCCCGGGAAAGGCGTCCTCCTACTTCTCAGATCCCCAAATCCAGGCCCATTCCTCCCCCACCCTCAAGTCCAGATGTGGTCAGCAGCCCAGAGTTCCATCCAGGGCCACCGTCTTGAGGAAGGAGACAGCCGGTGCACGTCGCTGCCAAGCCCTGGCCCTGCCTCTGCCTGATTCCCTGGTGACTGGGGCAGGCCGCATGCTCCACTCGGCGGGTCCCACCTACCTGCACCCCCTCCTCAGAACGGCTCCCATTGGGGCCACTCAGGGCCTGGGCCAGGCCAGAGCTGCCCCAGGGAAGCTGCCTGCAGACTGAGAGTCGGGTAGGTTGAGGTGCTGAGTAAGCCAAGTGAGCCAAGAACCAGGTCTATTCATAGCAGCCTTCGACTGCTCATGAGTCCTGTGTCCCTCGAGGGCAGGGTGTGCACTATCTCCTGGCCTGGTGTGTGCAGCACCCCGATTCTGGGGACCACCTTTGGGAGTGCCGCCAGCAGATGGCTGCTCATGATGAGGGAGCTGCAGTGTGTGTGCAGGACTCTGAAGGAGTGTGAGCCTGGCCAGGCGCGGTGTGTGTGGACAGAGGAACTCCTGCCAGCTGTGTCCAGGCCTCGGGGCCAGGAGAGGGAGAGACGGGGCAGGGGACCTGCAAGCACACGCCCACTAGCTCGGCTCAGCCCAATTTCTTGTCTTTGTAGAACTCAGGATTCTTGTTTCTGTCAAATGTACACACGCGTGCTGACTTCAAACCCGAGGGCCTTCTGGTTTACAAGATCATGAGCCTCACTGAAGCACAGACGGTGCGGATGTGTGCACGTGTGTTGCAGACGGTGCGGATGTTTGCGTGTGTGTTGCAGAGCGGCCGGTGTGTGCACGTGTGTTGCAGACGGTGCGGATGTGTGTATGTGTGTTGCAGAGCAGCTGGTGCAGTTCCAGTGCCCGCCAGTCCCTTGGCACTTCGCTGAGCTTTGCCCTGAACTCTATGCAATCACTTGGCCAATGGGACGGTGGTGGCAGAGCAGGAATGGAAGAGGGTGTCTGAAAACCCATCTTAAAGCTTCACTCTTCAATGAAGGATTTATTTTCCCAATGAAGTTTACAATTTTATTGAAACGAGGGTGACATTTTAGTCAAGATGCTTGTTTCTCACCCTATCTGCATTCCCTGGCTCGTAGCCCCATGCCCACAGGGGACACAGCCCGGCCCAGCCCCAGCTTGTGTCACCCGTGGTTTAGCATGTCCCTCTGGCACCAACACACAGTGATGCTCACAATGCTGCAGCCCAGGGTGTGGTACCTGGAGGGGGCATGGCAGGTACTTTTAATTCACTGCTGTGGCCTTTGCCTCTGGCCGGATTTTTTTTGTTTGTTTGGAGACAAAGTCTCACTCTGTCACCCGGGCTGGAGTGCAGTGGTGTGATCTCGGTTCACTGCAACCTCCACCTCCCGGGTTCAAGTGATTCTCCTCTCTCAGCCTTTCGAGTAGCTGGGACTATAGGTGTGTACCACCAGTAACTGTGCCTCGCTGATTTTGGTATTTTCGGTAGATACAGGGTTTCACCATGTTGGCCAGGCTGGTCTCAAACTCCTGACCTCCTGATCTGCCTGCAAAAAGCAGGACATCCATGGGCAGCAGACATCCGTGGCTCCTTTAAGCAGGGCCCCGGGGACAGTGGGGGCACCCACACTGCCCCTGCTCTGCCCCAGTTCCCATCAATGGCCACTTTCTCAGCACAGCAGGGTGGTGAGTGAGAAGGCCAGGTGTGAAACCCACACCCCCCAGGAGGCTCACTCTGGGCTGCTACCTGGTCACAGCCGCTCAGGCCCATCAGGACCCAGTGATGGCTCCTGGCATCCGGCCCAGGTACCCGTGCCCATCTCTGGTTACCTGTCTGTGCAGACTCAGAAACCACCATTGAATCAAAACCCGTCTAGGAAGCCTCGTCCCAAACAGGGCTTGGTGTGCAGGTCGGTCTGTCTACACCCAGCCATCTGTACCCGGTCTGTATACACTATCTCCGCTGAGGATGCTGAAAATGCTTCTAAGACTAAAGGTTTCGTTGGCCCAAAGTTGGTACAAGAGGGTGCTAGGAAGGATACGAAGGATGGCAAGCGGGAAGGAATGGATCATGCCTTGCCTCCCTGGGTTTCTGTTCTACATTCTTTGAAGAGTTCAGCAATCACCAAAAGCCACGTTATCCCTGGTTCCTAACGTACTGACTTTACCACCTGAGTAGATTTAGGAAGATTCCCAGGTCCTGGTGAAAAGCTTCACCCAGCAAATGTCTTACTCCCCTGAAATGGTTTTCCGATTCCCATATCCAATCCAATCCACGCGGGAAGCCCACTGGAGACGCAGGCCCTGGCGGCAGGAGATGGCCGAGTGCTCCAGAGTCTGGGGTCAAGCTGGGAGCCTCCGTTTTGAGGGCTCTTCTCCTTATTCCCTGAGCCTATGTGGTTACTGTACCAGAAAGGTGCTGCTCCACTCCACCACACTCCAATTCCTATCTCCCCGAAGCCCAGGTGCACACACCTGGCACACCTGAACCCAGGCTGGTGCCCCAGTCCCACCCGGATCACTGGATTGGGAGTGACTGTGCCAGGTGGTGATGCAAGCTGCTCTCTGCTGAGCCCCACCGAGGTCCAGCCAGAATTCCTGGCCACACCAGGGCAAGGGCAGGGCAAGCCTTGGCTCAGTTCCCCTCCTCACTGACACACGCCCACCAATCCCCTGCCCAGAGCAACCCTGCCCTCCAGGGACTCACAGTCCAGGGTGAGGCCAGACCCCGGGCAGAGATGGGCAGGTGGGATCTCAGGGTGAGTCCTCAGCAGCGCCCAGTATCCAGGCCAGCTTCCCAGAAGAAGGGGCGTCTGAGCAGGGCCCAAGAGTGAGAAGGTCTCGCTGTGTGAGGAGATGGGGAAGGGAGCACCCAAGACTCTCCCAGGTGAATCTTCAGGCTTGGCAGCCCCTCCTTCCTCCTGGGAAGGCCAGGGCTGTCCAGGTTCGCTGGAGGCCTCAGGGGCAACGTCGTGGAACTTACAATGGCAGGACAGGGTGGGGCCAGTGCCTGGGTGCGCAGGATGGGGCCCAGAGCACAGAACAGCAGTGGACCGCAGAGGGGCCAAGCATGGGATCTCTGGGGCCAGCGTCCCTGACAGCAAACATCAAGTAGGCCCTGTCCAGTGAGCCCCAGGGGCTGTGCCTGATGGGTACATGGGCCGCCTCAGCAGGACTGGCACTCTCCTCCAGCAGGCAGAGATGGGCAGGACCTGGAGCTAACCCTAAAGCCCCAGAGAGGTGAGTCTGCATTGGCACGTCCCCGCGGGCGGCCCCTGAAGCTGCACATTCCAGCCTCTTCCCACGTCTGCACTGAGCAGACCATGGCAGGAAGAGAATCGGGTAAGAACTGCACCCTGCACGAGTCTCCTCACGTGGGCAACATCCAGTACCTCCACACCTGCGCGCGCACACACACGAGAACTGTGTCCTGCACCTCGTCTCTCACCACACACACGTGCACACACACACACACACACACAAGCTGCAGGCGGCACCTCTGTCTCCCTGTGGGCACACACACGTACATACACAAGAACTGTGCCCTGCACCTTGTCTCTCACCACACACATGTGCAGACACACATACAGAAGCTGCAGGCGGCACCTCGGTCTCCCTGTGGGCACATACGTGAGCACGCACACACACACAGAAGCTGCACGCAGGACCTCGGTCTCCCTGTGGGCACACACGTGCGCACAGAACTCAGAAACTGCACCTACACTCCTCCCACCCCTGCCTGTGCAGCCACCCTGGGCTCCGGCTCTTGCTTCCACACCTACAACTGCTCTCAGCCCTCACTCTGCGGCAGGAGGAACCATTTGTGAATTCAGCGGCACGTGGAGCTTGCAGAGCAGGGTCCTGAGAAAAACCTCTACCTTAAATTTGTTTCAGGTTTTGAAATGTGAGCACTGTGGACAATTACAAAGTGGAGTTCCATGTGTTCATTAAATCGGCCACCAAGTACCGTCGGCAGATTTTTCTGCCAAACAAAAACAAAATACCTTGAAATAAATAAATACGCAAGTATTTGAAGATAACTGTATTTAGGCCTAAGGTAATTTCTATCATGAAATCTAAACAGCAAAATTTTAATCCGAGGAATGGAACCTTGTTCTGCAAAGCAAAGTGCTGGATGGGGGAGCTGTCAGGCCCTCGGAGACGGACCCCAACCTGCCCAGATGCCCTTCCCGGGGCAGCAGCTCTCGTGCTTTCCCCAGAACTGAAAATAACTAGGAGGAGAACCACAACACACCACGCCCAGTTCTGTCACACTCAAAACAAGGGTCCTCGGACTTTTTATGGTGGTGAAGGCCCTTAACAAGAAGTGTGCAAGACTGATGTTAACCACAATCAGCCCTGAGCTGGATTCTTTATGCGAAAATACGACTTCAGCTGGAAGTAAGGATTTGTTCATTCCAAACCATGACTAGGCAGAAAAGAGCACACCAATCTAAAAGAAAATTTCCTACAGTCTTAATTATACCAAATCTAACTTTTCTACCATTGTGTCCAATTAGGGAAATTGCGGGCTTCCATCAAGACCTGGTCCCACGACAGTGCAGGAGACAGAGGCAGGGCGTGTGTGCTCGGTCCACGGGCCCCCCAGCTTCTGCAGCTGCCGCATGTTACAGTTCTGCAGGACAGCAGGTGATAACCACCATTCTTTCCTGCATACATTGTCTTGAAGACGATTAGGCAGAAAAAAAAAATGTCCTCAAAATGTGTCGGCTTAATTAGACGTACATCTTCTCAGGTCTCAAAGGGAAAAACGCATTCTTGTTCCTCCAAGGGTCTGCTGGCTTTGCTGCTAGCAGCACTGCTGAATGAAACCACAACAAACCAACTTCCAACGAAAAGCGAATTCCCTTTCATCTGAGGCCAGCTGCTTTGCCAGGTCTGTCGGGATCCTGTCTTTAAACAGCACACCTGGCCTCCCCAAACCATTGCCATGCTTGTTTCCAAAAGAGAAATAACTAACTCTGGATGATACCATTGACAGGATGACTGAAACTAATTTTTCTACATTGTAGATCTAACAGCAGATTCCACCTAAGTCATCAACATGGTTTCTTTCCAACACCTTCAGATTCCATTTAACAATATAAATAGGAGTAGACACAAAAGTGGTAAGTGGAGGTATGCTCTGTATTTGCACGACTGGATTTGAAATTTCACCTAACATGCTTCCAAAGCAGCCTCTGGGCAGGGCCCCCAGTCACAGCTGGGAATCCACAGCTGCGACGGGAATCAACCTCATGGAGAAGTCTTTAGGACAGGAGCGGGAGAACCCAGGACAGCCCTCACCCACTGCGCAGCGTTCCTCCGCCTTCAGGACAGGAACGGGAGAACCCAGGACAGCCCTTACCCACTGTGCAGCGTTCCTCCGCCTTCAGGACAGGAGAACCCAGGACAGCCCTCACCCACTGCGCAGTGTTCCTCCACCGTGGAGGGAGCTGGCATCTTGTTCTGATTTGATTTTGTCTTACAGCAGGAAGGTTGTAATTTATAGTGTTAGTGAAAAACCACAGACATGTTTTAAATTATGCATGATTCTTGTGCTTTTCCTAAAGCATCTTTCACCTTTTAATCTGAGTTGAGCGGCAATGGTGGTTGAAATGCAGCTGGAAGGATGTCAAACAACTTATCAGAGTCTCTGCCTGAGGCCGGGCAGGGCTGCCATGGGGCCTTGCTCACCAGAAAAATGGATTATTATCATAATTACTGTATACTGTACAGTGATTAATAGAGCCCTCTTCCTCTTTTCAAAATTGTGTAAAAAAATCAGGTTTATTATCTATTGAGATGAAGAAAATTACTTTAAAACCACTTTAAATCAGGTTACTGGTTGTCAACATAATTAATATTGGAACATTTGACCCCTTTATAATGATTTTCTTCCTTGAATGATCCCTATTTTAGAAATGTTTATTATGTGCTGGATACAGTGGACACTGCATGTTGACAGTGGGATTTTGTTGTCTTCTTTTAAGAGTGTTAAGTTTTTTCTGGCACATGCACATCTGTGAGTGAATCAGTGCTGGCACTGGGCTGAGGGTGTCCAGGAATCAGTGCCGGGACTGGGCTGAGGGCGTCCAGGAATCAGTGCCGGGACTGGGCTGAGGGCGTCCAGGAATCAGTGCCGGGACTGGGCTGAGGGCGTCCAGGAATCAGTGCCGGGACTGGGCTGAGGGCGTCCAGGAATCAGTGCCGGGACTGGGCTGAGGGCGTCTAGGAATCAGTGCCGGGACTGGGCTCAGGTTGTCTGGGAATCAGTGCCGGGACTGGGCTCAGGTTGTCTGGGAATCAGTGCCGGGACTGGGCTCAGGTTGTCTGGGAATCAGTGCCGGGACTGGGCTGGGGCTGTTTAGGAACCGGTGCTGGGACTAGGCTGTGGTTCAGTGAAATAAGCCAGGCACAGAAACAAGCTTCACAAGTTCTCACTCATGTGGGAGCTAAAAAAATGGATCTCATGGAGGGAGAGAGTAGACTAGTGGTTACCAGAGGCTGGGAAAGGAGAGGGGAACATGAAAGAAGTTAGTTAAGAGGTACAAAAATACAGTCAGATAGAAGGAATAAGTTCTAGTAGTCTATAACACAGTAAGCAAATTATAGTTAATAATTTGTTGTATAGATTACTGTATATAGCTAGAAGAGAATCACTATGTTCCCAAAACAAAAGAAAACTGTTTGAGGTGACGAATATCCCAACCACCCTGATTTGATCATAGCACTTTGTATACATGTATCAAAATATCACATGCACCCAAAAATAGGTACAACTATTACGTATCAATTTTTAAGAAGGAATAGAAAAGGATCTGGCAGGAATTCTGCAAAGGAAATGGCAGTATATCCAGAGTTGAGGGTGGGACAATGTACACAGTTATGTACACAAGCAAGTCTCAGGGATATAAAGATAAACGCAGGGAAAACTGGGGAAACCACTGCATGCGGTGTGTTCTCTGATCATGGCTGGGCTGAACCCCCTCTTCTCCCAGAGTGGGGGTTGCTAGACTCCCTCCTCAATTGCTTATTGTTTGAATCCAAGCAGAAAAAGAAAAAAAGTCCTGAGAAAAGTGTCAGCCCATGAACGAAGATGGGAAAGGAAAAATGAGAACAAAGCACCCGGGAAAACCCACTCACACGGCATTGAACTGTGACCCACTCACACGGCATTGAACTTCACAGGACGCCCCTGGTGGGAGTGACAGGACCCGGGCGGGAACATCTGACTTCACACATGGCAGGTGGTGTCAGTCCCCACCCCACGCACTGGCTGTAAGTTCACAAGGCTGAAGACAGACAATGCTGCAGCTATCCCAGGGCAAGGCTCCTGTTCTGGGCCAGGGAAGGATCGGGCCCAGGGAGAGAACAGAGTGGTAACTCTGCAATGGAGGGGTACAAATTTCCTGACGCTTCACCTGGAGCCTCAGCCAGATGTGCTAGCAAGAAGACTCTACCAGATCTGCTCACCATAACCACCCGCTCCAAGACCTGAGGGTTACACACAGCCAGCATCAGCCTCAGCAGAAAAAAGTCACGTGTCACACAGATGTCAGCCCAGGCAGGGCCCCAAATCCATGAGCACCCTAGGAGTTCCAAGGGGGCCCAAGCCATTGGTGGAGTATTAGTGCCAGTGTTAGTGTCGGTGCTGTCTGTATTAGTCTGTTCTCACACTGCTATAAAGAGATATTTGAGACTAGGTAATTTATAAAGAAAAGATGTTTAATTGGCTCAGCATTCTGCAGGCCGTACGGGAGGCATGGCAGCCTCTGCTTCTGGGAAGGCCTCAGGGAGCTTTGACTCACGGAGGAAGGTAAAGGGGAGCCCGTGTCTTACAGGCAGGAGCAGGGGCAAGAGAGACGGGGGAGGTGCCACACGTTTAATCCATTTGCCCCGAGAATACTCGCCTGCAGCACTGGCAGTTGCAGTGTTTACCCTGAGATAACTTTGCCACCAAAATATCTTGCTTTTATTATTATTTTTACATAGCTCTAGTACGTCAGCTTTGGAAACAAAAGATATCATTATGTTTATAGCATTCTGGCTTTAGTAGTGGTATTTCCATTTACAAAATATAGTCAAATCCTAAAAAATGTAGCTTAATTATACTCATAACAATAACAAAATAACAGAAACTGATGTGAGTTCTAGTATATGTCAGGTACTACTTGAGGGTTTCATATGGATTAACTTCACAACAGTCTTTCCCCTACAGACTTTTTTCCAGTTAGCTACATTTTGAAGTCTTACGTGTTACTTTTACTAACTTTTGCAGACTTTCTAGTAATTTTATATTTTGGCCTTTGGCACAAACTTGTTTCTCAAAGAGGTCATTTCTCACTTCAAAATTTACATTCTTAAGATGTATTTTCATACAACATAATGAGATTTAAGAGCAGAGTCAAAAAGTTAGTTCTAAATCTTCCACAAAACACTAGTAAACCAAATCTAACAGCATGTTAAAAGGATTATTTGCCGGGCGCGGTGGCTCAAGCCTGTAATCCCAGCACTTTGGGAGGCCGAGACGGGCGGATCACGAGGTCAGGAGATCGAGACCATCCTGGCTAACACGGTGAAACCCCGTCTCTACTAAAAAATACAAAAAAATTAGCGGGTGAGGTGGCGGGCGCCTGTAGTCCCAGCTACTCGGGAGGCTGAGGCAGGAGAATGGCGTGAACCCGGGAGGCGGAGCTTGCAGTGAGCTGAGATCCGGCCACTGCACTCCAGCCTGGGCGGCAGAGCGAGACTCCGTCTCAAAAAAAAAAAAAAAAAAAAAAAAAAAAAGGATTATTCACCGTGACCAAGTGGTAATTATTCCTGGAATGCAAGCGTTCTTCAACATAAGAAAACCAATCAATGTAATACACCACATTAATAGAACAAAGAAAAAAGCTCACAGGATCATCTCAAGTGACACAGAACAGGCATTCTGACAAACTCCAACACACTTTCAAGATAACAGACCCAGAAAACCAAGAATAGAAAGAAACTTTCTCAATATGGTAAAAGGTATTTATGAAAAACCCACAGCTAATATCACACTCAATGGTGAAAGACGAAAAGTTTTCCCCAAGATCAAGAACAAAATAGGGATGCCTGCTTTCTACACCTCTATTCAACATTGTCCTGAAAGTTCTAGTCAGAGTAATCAAACAAGAAAAAGAAATAAAAGGCATCCAAATTGGAAAGGAAGAAGTAAAACCATTTCTGTGTTCAGATGACATAATCCTTGATATAAAACATCCATAAAAAGCCAGATGGCTAATAAGTAAATTCTGCCAAGTTGCAGGGTACAAGAATTACACACAAAAATTAGTTATGCTTCTATACACCAGCAATGAATACTCTGAAAAGGAAATTAAGAAAACGATTCCGGCCGGGCGCGGTGGCTCAAGCCTGTAATCCCAGCACTCTGGGAGGCCGAGATGGGTGGATCACGAGGTCAGGAGATCGAGACCCTCCTGGCTAACACGGTGAAACCCCGTCTCTACTAAAAAATACAAAAAAAGCTAGCCGGGCGAGGTGGCGGGCACCTGTAGTTCCAGCTACCGGGAGGCTGAGGCAGGAGAATGATGTGAACCGGGAGGCAGAGCTTGCAGTGAGCTGAGATCCGGCCACTGCACTCCAGCCTGGGCGACAGAGCGAGACTCCGTCTCAAAAAAAAAAAAAAAAAAAAAAGAAAACGATTCCATTCACAATAGCATCTAAAAGAATTAAATACCTAGGAATAAATTTAAATATAAAGGTAAAAGACTTGCTTGCTGAAATCTACAAAACATTGCTGAAGAAATTAAAGAAAACACAAGCAAATGGAAGACATCACGTGTTCATGAACTGGGAGGCTTGCCATGTAAGATGTCCAGACTACCTAAAGTGATCTACAAATTCGGTACAATTCCCATCAAAACTGCAATGGTCTTCTCTGCAGAAATGAAAAAGATGACCCTCAAATTCGTATAGAATTGCAAGGGCCCCAAAATCTCAATATACATACACACACACACACACATATATACACACACACACATACATATACACACACACACATACACATACATATACATATATATACACATTTTTTAAGACAGACTCTCACACTGTCACCTGGGCTAGAGTGCAGTGGCATGATCTTGGCTCACTGCAACCTCCGCCTCCCAGATTCATGCAATTCTCCTGCCTCAGCCTCCAAGGTAGCTGGGATTACAGGTGCACAGCACCACACCCAGCTAATATTTTGTATTTTTAGTAGAGACAGGGTTTTACTATGTTGGCCAGGCTGGTCTCAAACTCCTGACCTCATGAACCGCCCGCCTCAGCCTTCCAAAGTGCTGGGATTACAAGCGTGAAACACCATATCCGGTCCCCCCAAAAATTTTTTTTGAAAAAAAATGGAAGAACCAAGTTGGAATACTCAGACTTCTTGATTTCAAAACTTATTATAAAGCTACAGCATTTGGCTGGCGGGGTAGCTCATGCCTGTAATCCCAGAATTTTGGGAGGCCAAGGTGGGTGGATCACGAGGTCAGGAGATCGAGACCATCAGGGCTAACAGTGAAACCCCTTCTCTACTAAAACTACATATACACACACAAAATTAGCTGGGCATGGTGGTATGTGCCTGTAGTCTCAACTACTTGGGAGGCTGAAGCCGGAGAAATGATTGAACCTGGGAGGCAGAAGTTGCAGTGAGCTGAGATCACACCACAGCACTCCAGCCTGGCGACAGAGTGAGACTCAGTCTCAAAAAAAAAAGCTACAGTAATCAAACAATGTGGTACTGACAAAAGAAGAACTGACATTGAGGGTACAGAAGTGAGGTCCGGAAACAAACCCAGGGTTCAAAGACCCTGGCTGAAAATGGGGAAAAAATACTTCATTCAATGAATGGTGCTGACAGAGCTGAATAGCCACATACAGAAGAATGAAGTTAGACGCCTACCCCACACCACATACCCCACACCACATACCCCACACCACATACAAAAGTTAGCTAAAAATGGATCCGCAACCTAAACACAAGACCTAAAACCATAAAATTCTTAGAAGAAAACATTGGGGTAAACCTTCATGCCTTTGTATGTGGCAAAGGATTCTTAAATGTGTCACTGAAAGCACGAGCAACAAAAGAAAATATAGATAAACTGAATAACAGATAATGGGTCAAAAGATACATAGATACACTGAGATAACGGTTCAGATCTACCAGGATGGCTATAACGATAACGTAAAAAATATAAAAGAACAAGTGTTGGTGAGGATGTGGGGAAACTGCACCTGTGCAGTTGCTGGTGGGAATGGAAATGGTGCAGCTGCAGTGGGGCACAGTCTGGTGGTTTGTCAAAAAGTTACACAGAACTATCATGGAATCTAGAAATTCCACTCTCAGGTATATATGCAAGAGAAATGCAAATATATATACACACGCAACACTTATAAACACACGTTCATAGCAGCACTATCCACAAAAGCCAAAAGAAAAAGTCCAAATGTCCATCAACAGATGAATGCACAAGCTGTGGTCTATCCGTACGGTGGGGAGTTATACAGCCATGAAAAGATATGAAATACTGATACATGCTGCAACAGATGAGGTTCACAAACATCATGCCAAGTGAAAGAAATCAGACACAAAAGCCTACATATTGTGCAATTCCGCTGATAGGAAATGTCTGGAATAGATACATCCATAGAGACAGAAAGCAGATGAGTTGCCTGGGGCTGCGGAGGACGGAATGTGGACAAACGGCTTGACAGGGAAGGGGTTTTGACTTTGGAATGAGGAAAATGATCTGGAGCTAGAAAGAGATGGTGGTTGCCTAACATTGTGAATGGACTGACCTCCACTGAACTGGTCACTTTAAAAGGGTTGATTTTACGTTATGTAAATTTCACTTTGCTAAATTCTTTTCAGGAAGTTAGTCCTAGTACCTTGTGGAAATTGTGCTAATTTTTTTTTCTCATTTGTTGGAACCGTTGCTCTCCCTGCATTTATTACTCCCACCCTAGCTATAATCTTTCCCCAACAACCCCCTTCCCTATGCTCTTCTTCTTACATGCTGTCTTTTGCGGAGAGGGTACCTTTGTCTTGGAGGCGTGAGTGGTCACTGTGACTCTCTGGGTTGCTGCCATAGAATGCTCCAGCCTCCAGACGCACGAATACTCATACCTGTGCCCAATGTGGTCCTACAGGCTGACTAAATGCTTGTTCCAAGGAGGTCTTCTTTAATCTTTCTCAACAATCCATAAAGAAAACTCAGGAACCCTTGAACTTAGTGGGGTTCACTGCCTAACAATTTGGGCACTTCTACAAAACACTTCTTTAAAATATTACATGATTGTTTTGCTAAAATACTATATATTATAGTTGTAATTCCTATTTATTGGTGGTATCTTTGAGTATAAACAACATGAAAATAATTTCATTGAATATTTTTCCCTAAGACCTTTGACAAAAAATTGGAACTCATTCTTTTTTCCTTATTTCTAGAAAAATCTCCCTCTCTCTCATGTTGGAATCATAGAATGATAGCTAACATTTATTGAGCGGTTCCTGTGCTCCACACACTGCTCTAAGCACACTGCAAAGCTATTACCACTCAAGACTAAAGGTGATTAAGGTAAGGACCAGGGCCTTCTCCTCCCTCTCACTGGGGAAACCAAAAGTTGCCCTGGGCCAGTGTGTGCACAGCCTGAATCCCAAAGCACTGTAACACCACCCCCCACACCAAACGTCCTATGCCTCATTCTATGATATCAAGAGTTAGGGACCAAGAGCTTTCAGAAACTCATTCCAATCCCCCGATGTCCCACTGAATGTACGGAAATCTGTCACTGCCTAAAGGCAGGTGAGAACTTCAGCAAACGTTTCCACCAAACTGTACCTCCTGTACTAGACCTCGAGGGAGTGAGGCATCACCACCAGCAGACACTGAAGAGGCGGGTGGTCTCCTCCAACGGCCACTAGAGAGGTAGGTCATCCCCCTCCAGTCGACGCCAAAGGGGTGGGTGGTCCCCTCCACTAGACACTAGAAAGGTGGGGCTTTCCCTCCACCAGACACCAAAGGGGAGGGCCACCCCCTCCACTAGACACGGGAGGGGAGGGTCATTTTTATTTTTGACTGTCTCAGGAATGATGTTCAGGTGGGAAGCCTGGAAGGAGAGTCCCACAGGGCAGGCTCCGCCCATCCACGTAGCAACCAAAGGCAAATTTGTCTTAGAATAAGGCTGGAAAGGGAGGGAATCCGGGCTTTATCAGAGAGGATGGACAGATTGCTGAGCACCACAGAAGCTGGGGAATGAGGCAACTGGCAATGCTGCCTGGGGACACGGGATCTGGCAAGAGACAGGGCATGGTGAAGTCGGCTCCGATCCTCGTATGCAGACCCTCCTCAGGGCCGGAGAGGCTCTGGGCTGACGAAGCAGGCAGGGTGCCCGCAAAGCCCTTTCAAGGTGAGGCGTACCAGAGTTGAGGGGCACAGGGTGGATGTGGGCAGGCTTAGCTTCTCCAGGGGAGGCGTATTCTTGTTACCTGGCTGACTACAGCGACTCCAGTGCAGAATGCACGTCCAGGCTGTGTCAGCCTCAGAAACCTAAGCAGTTTTAACATGTCAAAGAAATTCGCCACAAAGTATCTCTTTTGCACAATGTGATTTTCTGTCAGGGAAAATTTTGTAAGATCAATCTAAAATAATTCAAAAGCTTTGTTTTTGAGAACCTGGGCCCAGGTGTGAACTGCGGCCCAGAAAAGTGTCCCAGATATCAGGACGTAGGCAGCTTTCAATTCAGGAACACTGTTAAAGGACGGTAAAGTAAGTGAAGAGTGCAACTGTGTTTCCTTGTAAAAAGCCTGTGTACATCTCTTTTCAAGTTTGAATCTAGGGTACTCGGAGAGGTAGGGGGGGCACAGACGATTCCTACAAACAATGAACAGACTGAAGCTCAGAGAGGCTGAGCTACTGGCCCAAAGGACAACAGCTCATGGACGGTGGATGTGCTGGTTTCCAAGATCCCAAGCCTGTTCTTTGGACACAAGGTCGGGGTCTGAAGCCTGTTACCCACTTCACAGACACCTACCCCCAGGGCCCCCCATACGGTAAAGGGAGACGGTGGGTGCTTTCTGCTCACCAGAGTCCAGACTCCCAGGCCCAGGACCAACACTTTTGGGATAGAACCTGCCACCTCTCAACCCCCTCCACCTGCCACCCACTCACCCCAGCCTACTTCTCTTCACTCTCCCCCTGCCCAGAAGCATGTTGGGTTCTCAGGTCAGACAAAGTCTGAGGCTCCGTCTTCAACAGCATGCTGGAAGAAGGGAGCCCCTCACCACACACGTGGCACCTGCGGTCTTGGCTGGACCCAACAGCACTGGCCTGTCCATAGGGGGCAGTGGCTGTGTCAGGTGTGGGGGCACCCAGGTGGGGAACAGAACTGCTGCCCCAGGGCACAGAAGCACTGATGCTGTGTCAGCCAGGAGAGGCACCAAAATTTCAGGCACCTTGAGGGGAGAAGGAGAACCAGGGCCTTGAGTTTGGCTCAAACCTAGCTTTGCTGCTTCTGGGCAGGCAGACGCCAGGCAGGTGTTGAAGCCTCAATTTCCAGCGTGTACAGAATGAGTAGCCCCACCTTGGAGGTCTGAGGTGAGGATTAGGAGGCTCTAGATGGCCTGACTTTTGTTCAAACGCAAAGAGAGAACAAACTCATTCTGTTTGGAAGGAGGGAGGCGGAGGTGTCTGAGCTGGACTCAAATGATTTCTCACAACAGTCTCTGAGATCTGGGGATCTGGGGCCTCCTGTGTTTGGCGGGATGATACAACCTCTGAACACAGGTCTCAGAGAGCCTTGGGGCAAATTACTTCCTCAGCCCAGCATTTTCTGGATACTTTACAAGTAATGAAGAATTTCTGTGAGACCACGGGCCGGCCTGAGAGCTAGCCAGTGCCACAGATCCCACAAAGGCGATTTCAGACTAGACCCACCCACCAGAAAGGCCAGCAGAGCCCCTCTACCAGGATAAAAGAGGAGAGGCCTCTGGCTAACACAGGGGACCTGACACCCTGGCCTCCTGGCTGGCCGCGAGGTCAGAGCCTGTGTGCTCCCAGCCCAGGCCACACCTGCATTTGCACACCAGATGCCACACAGTGAAATAAAAACCTGTGTCTCCTCAGAAACAGAAGTCTGAACCCACTTCTCGGTGGGGGTCACCAAGGACTGCTGCCCAGTGGGTTGTGATCCTATAGGGAATGGAAATGCTGAATATCTCACTGAATCTCGGAAACGTCGGCCTCCTACAGATCCCTGAAGCTCCCCCTGACCCAGAGAGCCTGGAATTTTGTGAATTCGAGGTAGGCTCAGGGAAATTGAAAGCTAAAACTCACCTTTGTCCACATTACATGAAGATTTACAGTAAATCTCTTCGGAAGGCTGAGAAACTTACCTTCCCAGGAATCCTGATTCAGGACCCACCCGCTGCCTAAGGCTCAGCCAAAAGTATCAATTATGCCCCGTTTCAATGACATTTAACTTAATTTTTTAATTATAGGTTTTAATTCTTAATAGACATCTAGACATACCAACTAAACTTTTTAGGCAAAAGTGCTGTTGAGTAACAGAAGTAGAGGGTAATTACCACACCTCAACCACTCTTTAGTTTCACACGAAACAGGGAAAGGCAAAAACCCAACGTACTTTTTGCAACTCACATGAAAAACCCGAAAACAGCTTTATCACTCTTTCCCCAAACCTGAAATAATTGTCTTGTTTTACTATGAAATGTTTCTTACTTAAATCAACTGGCATTCCAACACAAAAGTCAACCTTGGTATTTTTAAGTAAAAATTCTCTTTGTTCCGGGCCACCGCAGATCACTGTTCGGTCCCACCGGTTTGAACTAAAGAGTAACTTAGCAACTCTCAGTTTTGGCGATGAGATTTCAGACTCCCCTCCCCTGGCTCCCCTTCAGGCACCGAGAGGGCAAATCTGTCCTGAAAGCATATTTCTTCTCCGCATATTCATGAGGTTAGAGAAAAAGGGAACCTGAAGAAGTTCCCTCCCGCTCCTGCAGCGTCGCCCGCAGGACTTGCGCCAGGACCCCCAGTGCGCCCGCGTCACCGCCGGCCGGTCTGGATGTTCGCGTCCCCACGCCGGGCCCCCACCCGCCCTCACCCGGGCGCCCCCACCCGCCCCCATCCCCGTTCCCACCCGTCCCCACGCCGGGCCCTCACCCGCCCCCACCCGGGCGCCCTCACCCGCCCCCTCTTACCCCGGCGCCCGGGCCGCCTCCGCCGTCTGCTGCGCTGAGACCCATCCTGGCCCCGAGTCTCCCGAACTAACTCTGCCGTGCGCTGGGCCAAGGCCGCCTTCGCTGCGCGCGTTCCGTTCCCGGGGCCCCGCCCGATCCGGGGCAGCGAGAGGCGGGGCCGGGGTCTCCCCAGGAGGCTCCGAGGGTCCGGCCTGGGCGGGGCGTCTCCCCTGGCCCCGGACGCGCCAACCTGGGCGGCTCCTCCCCGAGCGCGGGCGGCGGCGCTTCTGCTTTTGTTCTCCCGGAGCCCGGAGCTCGGGGACCCGCCACTTTGTGGCTGCCGCTCGCTGCACGCGGCCAGGCCCCTGGTTTCCACAACGTAGACGCACAAATCCGAATGTTCCAGGGCAGAGGATCTGACCCCTGAGTTCTGCCAGTGTCCGCGGATGGGACCGATTTCCCCTGTCTAGGCCGAAAGGCTCCAGATTTCTGCAGGTGTGGACGGCCCAGACCCTCTCCTCCGTCCAGGGGCCGCTGTGGGAGCTGCGCGCCTCCCCGCGCCTGGCCTGGAGCATGGAGGGCTTTAGCGAGGGCCCGAATTCCGTCACCCCCCACCCCCCCAACTCAGGGCGCCTCGGGTGTCTGGCGCTCTGGAACATGCTTTCCCCAAAGGTGTAATTTTAATGCCTTGATCTACAAAGAACCTCCCAAAACAAAGTCCCTCTCCCATCCATTAGTCCAGGGAGGCGGCTGTAGGGTTCTTGCTCTGGGCACTGGCTTCCTGCTGGGAATTCAGCTAGGGAGGGTCTCATAGAGTCCACCCGTCCAGGAGGGCCTCACAGGGACCTCACCTCCATCTAGAAACCTCCCTCAACTTCTTGTCTCTCACCCCTACCCTGGCACTATCCCAAAAACTGCAGCACAGATGTGCTCATTTACAGATAATGCTCCGTTTCATCACAGGTTACAGAGCGGATGAAGGTCAGGGACACAGCGGGGAGCCTCCCTCCTATGCAGTAGGCAGTCTCCCTGGGATCCCTGTCAAGCCTCCCTTGAGTCCCTGTCTACTTCTCCCTGGGATCCCCGTCGAGGCCTCTCTTGAGTTTCTGTCTACTCCTCCCTGGAATCCCTGTTTGCGCCCTCCTTGATTCTCCGTCTACACCTGTGTTCTCGCTGTTCCCTGCCCTGCCCACCTGCTCTGCTTCCTAGGACCTCCAGCCCCATCCCTGAGCCCAGGCAAGCAGGGAGCTGACCTGTTCCTGCCCTCTGTGCCGACCCCTACCTGACGCCCTCGACACCCCTACCTCATCCTCCTCCCACCCCGTCCCCATGACAGGACTGCCCACGGTGCTGTGCAGGATGGGAACCACCTTTCTAAGCCTGTGTGGCCCCACAGCTCCTGCCAGAGCAGGACCCAAGAATGCTGGCATGCCTCCAGAATAAACGGCTTCATCCCTGTTCAGCACCTCCAGGACGGTCTGCAGCGACCCAGGCACCTGGTCAGGGTGCAGCCCGGAATCTCACTCTTTCTGGAGTCGGAGGAGCTCACCCCTGCCACGCCTCCACTATGCAGAAAGAAAGTAGGACCGTGTGGGGCTTTCTCAGCCCAGGAGTCCTTTGTGAGCTTCTCCAGCCCCAGTTTCTACGGATCTGGTTCCTTCTTTGCCATGGATCCATGGAATTAGGGATGTTTTCTAGGAAGTTTTTCCAAAACATGGATAACATAGCTTGGTTTATTTAAAAAGCACTTACTCATCAACTACTACTGGTCAGTCACAGCACAACCCCCATCTTTGGGGAGCTGACATTCCAGTGGAGGGAAATAAGCCAATGGACAGAAAACACAAATCCAGTCAAGAAAGGCCTTTCTGGTGGGGCAGTCTGAGCAGACACTGAGAGGAAGCTACCTGGGACTTCCAGGCAAAGGAGCCACCTGTGCAAAGGCCCTGTGGGGTGGGGGTGGGGAGGACAGATCTGGTGAGCTCACAAACACAGCGAATGTGGGGACACTGAGAGGGGATGGGGTTGGAAAGGAGGCGACCTGTTCTGACTTACATTTCAGAGAGCTCAGCAGGCCCAGGCAGGAGATCAGGAAGTGGACGCCTGACCTTGGTGAAAGTGATGAGGTTGGGTTACGGGGGAATGACAGAGGTCGTGGGAAACGGTCAAAGCAGGACCTGTAAAGGCAGAGGGGGCAGGACTGCTGACAAACTGGCTGTGGAGAGAAAGAACCCAAACAGCATAGAGGCAGACACTGAATTAGTGACCCTGCCACCACCCCCCCCAGTATGCCCTCCAGTGTGCAGAAGTTGGAGGCTGCAATGCCACACTCCAGGATCCCTTGCACCTGGTGTGCAGATGTGCCCAGTTTTGCCAGGAGATGCATGACGTGAGATGGGGAAGGAACACAGGAAGCGGGCTGCACACAGCAGCTGGGTGTTGAGGTGTTTGGTTCTTCTGGGTCCTGTCCCCGGCATTGTTGGTGCTGAGCAGCAGAGGACAGGGAGTGGGGGTTTCCCTAACTGTCCTACAGCGTGGCTGGGCGTTTCTCCAGGGTTGTGGTGGTTTCTCGCTGTTCTGGTTTCCTGACTCTCCCATGGATGCTATGATCTACCCAGTGGCTTCACACATATCCTTCACTGCTTAAATTAGCTACAGCGGATTCTGCTGTCTGCAGTCAAGAGTCAGCAGCAACACAACAATTCAAGGATTTGGGGCCTGACCAGCAGGTGGAAGGTATTGCCACTGACTGAGATGGGAGAGACTGGAGAAGCATGTCTAGAAGGAAATGCCATATGAAGATTGAGCTGCCTATTGAACGTACTGAGTGGACTCACTGCTGTATGAGTTTGGTTCTTGGAGTAGCGGTTGGGTTGGAGATGTGGTTCTAGAACCATCTACCATGCAGGTGTGTCTAGACAGGTGGAACTATGTGTGCAGACAGAGGGCAGGAGGAACTAGGACTGGGCCAGGGAATGTGTCCATGCTTAGAAGTCACAAGAGTAGATAGATCTCCTTCCCAAACTCTTTTTAAAAACTGGAATGGAGGGAATGCTTCCTAACATATGGTAGGAGGCCAGCACTTCTCGGATACCAAAGCCAGATGAAGACATCACAAGAAAAGAAAACTACACACCAATATCCCTTATGACTACATGTGCAAAAAACCTCAAAAAGATGGTAGGAAATAGTATGTTAAAAGGACTATTCGCCACGATCGAGTGGGATTTATCCCAGGAAGATGGGGGTGGTTCAATATAAAAAAATCAGTCAATGTCATGCACTGCAGTAGCAGGACGAAGGGAGAAAACCCGCACGATCATCTCAATCAATGCAGAAAAGGCTTCTGAAAATTCAATACCCTTTCGTAAAAAAGCTCTTGGAAAACAAGGGTGGGAGAAAATTCCTCAAGTGATACAAAGTATTTATGAAAAACTCACAGCTAACATCATACTCCATGGCAAAAGACTGAACATTTTCCCCAAGATCAGGAAGAAGACAAGGGTGCCCACTGCTGCCATGTCCACTCAACACTCTGCCGCAAGTTCCAGCGACAGCAACAGAGACAACCAACAAAAAATAAATAAATGAAAGACTTTCAGATTGGAAAGGATGAGGTAAAACTCTCTCTATTCACAGGTAACATGTTCGTATATGGAGAAAATTCCAAAGAATACACAAAAAGCTACTAGAGCTAATATAAAAATTCAACAAAGTTACAGGGTACAAGATTAACATGTGAAAATCGGTATTTGTGTTCCTATGCAACAGCAGTTAATACGAAAAGGAAACTAAGAAAGCAATTCCATTTACAATAGCATCCAGAAGAATTAAATACCTAGAAATAAGTTTAACCAAGGAAGTGAAAGATTCATATGCTAAAAGCTACAAAATATTGAGGAAGAAATTAAAGAAACAAATATATGGAAAGCCAATGTCATGTTCATAGATAGAAAGACAACGTTGCTAGGACGTAAATACTAACCAAAATGATCTACAAATTCAATGCAATCTCTTTCAAAATTGCAATGGCTTTTTTTTGCAGAAATGAAAAGGCAGGTCCCCAAATTCATATGGAATTGCAAGGGGCCCCAAATAGCAAAACAATCTTGGAAAAAGAATAACAAAATTAGGAGACTCATACATACTTCCTGAATTTGAAATTTACCCCAAAGCTACAGTAATTAAAACAGTACAGTACTAGCATCAGGACAGACTTACAGACCAACAGAATAGAAAAGAGAGCCTGGAAATAAACACTTAATATAGACAGTCAAATGATTTTTGGCAAGGGTGCCAAGAACATTCACTGTGTAAGGGACAGTCTTTTCAACAAATGGCACTGGGAAAACTAGACATCCATATGCAGAAGAATGAAGTTAAAGCTTACCTTACACCTGTAAAAAATTAACTCAAAATGAATCAAAGACCTAAATTTAAGAGTTAAAACTATAAAACTTTCAAAGAAAACACTGCAGTAAATCTTCATGGCATTGGATTTGCATTGAAGCACACTCTCAAGAAAGCAAAAAGACAGTCTGCCAAGTGGAGAAAATATCTGCAAATCACATACCTGATAAGGGCCTAATTTCCAGAATACATGAAGAACTAAAACTCCACAACAAAACAACCCAATTTAAAAATGGGCAAGTAAGTTGAATAGACATTTCTGCAAAGAAGATAGACAAATAAGCACATGAAATGATGCTCAACATAGGTTATTACAGAAATACAAATCAAAACCATAATGATACTACTTCCTGCCTACTAGAATGGCTCTAATAATATACTTTTTTCATGGAAAGTGAGTGTTGGCTAGGAGTGGAGAAGTTGGTACCCACAGGTTGGTGGGAATGTAAGATGGTGTAGCCACTGCAGAAAAGTCTGGTGGTGCCTCAAAGAGTTAAACATAGATGTACCATAGGACCCAGCAATTCCACTCCTAGTTGCAGACTCAAAAGAACTGCAAGTAGGGACTTGAACAGATAACTGTACACCAATGTTCATGGCATTAATCACTACTGCCAAAAGACAGAAACAAATCAAGTGTCCATCAACAGAAGAATGGATGAACCATATGTGGTCTCTACACACAATGGGATATTATTTGGTCATAAAAGGGACTGAAATGCTGAGATCTGTGACAGCATGAATTGAATAGACCTGGAAAACCTTATGCAGACATGAAAGGACAAATACTGTACGATCCCACTTCCATAAAGGAACTAGAACAGGCAGATTCACAGGGAGAGAACGTAGACATTATCACGGCCTGGGTAAGAGAGCAATGGGGAGTTCTCACCTGGGTACAGAGTTGATGTCTGGGATAGGGAAAGTGTTGGGTATAGATAGTGGTGATAGTTACACAACATTGTGAATGTATTTAAATGCCATTAAATGGTACACTCAACAAACGGTTAGAATTGTAATTATTGCATATACTCTACCACTATACAAAATACTAGCAGTACTGTAACCACCCAATTATGGATTATAACTGATTATAAAACATAATGTGCTATTATGACAGATTTCTAGATAAAAACTTTTGGTTGCAAAAATCCAAAATATGGATGAACCAACAAAGGCTGTTGCAAAGAAGCAGCCAGTGAGGTAGGAAGAAAGGGACTTGAACAGATATCTGTACACCAACGTTCATGGCATTAATCACTACTGCCAAAAGACAGAAACAAATCAGGTGTCCATCAAGAGAAGAATGGATGAACCATATGTGGTCTCTACACACAATGATGTCCCAGGTCCAAGGAAGAAAGTGTTTTAAAAGGGAGAGAATGACAAACCTTGGCCAAATGCTATTGGTCTATCAAGACGGGAACGGAGAACTGATCATTAGATTTGGCAACAGATAGATCACTGGTGACCTCAGAGCAGCATCCACAGAGTGGTCGGGACAGCTGCTCAATGTGAGGTGGACAGAGCCAATCAGAAAGGGGAGGGGAGATGGGGGAGGGGAGGAGGAGCGGGGAGAGAGGGGAGAGGGAGCGGGAGAGAGTGCGGGGGAGAGAGGGAAAGGAACATGGGAGGGGGTGAGGGGGGAAGGGAAGGAGAGTGGGGAGAGGGGCAGACAGAGAAAGACAGGAAGAGACTGACTTTCTACAAAGGGAGTAAACGGTGCAGCATCTGGAGAAGGAAGTGGGGTATCAGACGCCCCCTTCTTGACCTATCAGAGTGGAAAGTCTGTTTGTCCTATACTGAGGAATTGTTATACTTTTCTTGAATATGGGTGGAGTAGATACTTTAAAATTTGTAATTTCATGAAAAAGCAAAAACGTCTTTCTGAGTTTGCGTAAACATTCTGGCAGACTAGCTCTTGCAGCACTGGTCCATCCAGGACACTGTGGCCACCCACAGGATGTGGGAGCTCAGAGACCCCCACGCTCCCGTGGAGTCAGTGCAGCCTTGGAAATGGCTGTGTTGAGCCCTCACATTGTACATGTGGCACCTGTCCTGGCCTGGCCCTCAGTGGCAGACAGCAGCACCCTCACAGGCACTGCAGGTGTACTCGCCAGCGTCAGCCATGGAAGAAACAGGAGTGTTTCAGGGCCAGCCTGTTTTTCTCTGGGGACAAACAGAACCAGGGCCCCGGGGTGTGGACTCTGTAGTGTCTCGAATGTTACTGCATCCATAACCCAGGGACGGTGGCTGGAGCAGGAGGCGTGTGTGAGTGTGCGAGACGGGGCCAGGCCCAAGGCCCCAGTGCCTCTCCTCCAGCCACAGGCCTCCCCACATGCCACTCAGACACACAACTTCACCCATGGTTCCCTCTGCCCTACACACACTCCCTGATCTCTGCCTAGCCCGACCCCTCCCTCCTGCATGTGTCTGCCCACTGCCTCTCATCGAGGCTTCCCTGTCCACCCGGCCTCTCTTCGAGGCTTCCCTGTAACACACCCTGTGAATCACTTATGCTGATATCCAGTTATAGTTTCATGTTTAGCATCTCTCTCTCCCACTGGAATATTAGCCCCTAGAATGATGCCCAGCACACAACAGACACCCATAAAGATTCATTGAATGAACGAATATATGATCTTAAAAAGTCTCCTGGTTCCAGAAATACTCATGAATTCACGTGGTATTAGTTGCACATGGCTGCTGAGAAACACTGCACATTACTAAATAATTTGTATAACCCTTAAGAATGACACTTAGTATTCAGCAAATCCCCTCCACCAGAGAGGGGAACTCACACGCAACGGACAAGGACCCCATGTTAACAGGGGCGATGGCCGGATCATTGCCTGCTTGTGCGCGGCAGCTCAAAGCCTCACTAAAGTAAGACAGGAAAAGAGCTGCATCTGCTGAAGTTCTGCTTCCACGCTGAACATGTTTTTCCTCAAACCACTGGCATTTCAAATTTAAACAAACGTGAAAACCGCAAGAGCAGTAAAATAAAAAAAATTAAACGTGTTAAAATAAAAGTTTCTAAGGTGAATCTGCCACCTCTTCTGAGGTACACGTAGGAACAAACCCCTTGATCACTAGCCCCATACTCATGGAGCACATGAATTGAAGTTTTTTCTCAGGTAAAAATAGTTAAAACCAGACAGTGCCAGCAAAAATCTACGTGTTCTTACTCTGCAGACCCATCACCCCTCCAGGGAGCTCAGTGGGAGACTGGGGCACAGTCTGCTCATATTCTTTCATTATGCACGGGGTTGCAGCCCAGCACAAAGCAAGACGCACAGGGAGCAGACGCGCACAGGGAGGCAAACATTCCACCCTGCCCTGGAATGTGAGTTACTTTGGGGCAGCTTCTCTGTGTCTCCACACATCAAGCCGGCCAGTGACAGACAGGGAGGGTCAGACACTGCCGTGCAGGACAATCCTGCATTCCACCTGGCAGTTGCTGTGTGGTTTGGGCTCCAACACTGCCTGAAGACTCAAAAACCACTTCCACACACATTTCCTCATCGTCCTTAAGTCCAAGCCACCAGTCTGCCTTCAGTGGAGTGCAAGGGATGGACCTGAACGAAGGCCACACTCCCATTCTGCAGGTCAGGAACTGGGAGACCAGCCCCACCCTGGGCACTGGCTGTTCCCTCTGGTGCCATCCAGCTCTGACTCCCTGCAGAACTCAGCCAGAGCCATCCCCCTGGAAGCCTGCCCTGGGCTCTCTGTGACCAGGCACCTGCTGCACCAGGCTGTGGGTGGGTAGCACTTGTCACGGTGTAAGCTTCGTGTGAATACTGTGGTTGTCTGGGTAGCATCTGGCTTCTCCACTAGGGCTCAAGCTCCAGAGGGCAGGATGCTGCTGTGTCCACAGTGCCGACCGTGCAGTCAGTGGAGACGCAAACAGAGCCGCTTCACGGTGAGCCGTGACCAGCACACAGTGTGCAGCTGTGCTCCGCGGGGAAGCCCGTTGACCCATCTTCCGAGAGAGTGAGCCATGGTCCAAGGGACCTGCTGGGGGTTCACAAGGTAAAAGGGGGCCCTGGTGGGGAAAGCCACAGTGCCACGTCCCAGGTGGACAGCCAGCTGTGGTCAGCAGTGGCCTGCGAAGAACGGAATGAGGGGTAGGGGTTGCCCTACGTGCCACCCTGGTGTGGTTGCGGATGCAGCCTGGGCGCTCGCCACATTTGTTCTCACGCCTGCGCCGCTGGGCATGACCCGCTTTCTCCAGGAAGATGGGCTTGGCCAAGAGCAGAAACGGGGGGTGGGAAGGCACCTGAGGAGTGGGACGCAAGAAAGGGAGGCTGGAGGTGGGAGGTGGGAGGTGCTAAGTCCTGAAAGAAAACAGGGTGGATGTGTAGGTCTCCGGGGGGAAAAGAGTGCCAACACCGAGGGTCTGTGGGGTCTTCAGCACTCACCAAGACCCAGTGCCCCTCCTCCCTGGGCACACACATCAGTGGGACCACGTGACAGGGAAAGATTGGAGAATACTGGGAGCCTGCAGCTGCCTTCACACAGTGACCGAAACTTGACTGCAACACACGCGAGACGGGAGTCGAATACACAGGACACAGGAGCCCTCCTTGGGACCCGTGAGCTGAGAACCCGGGAAAGGAACACAAAGAAAAGCGTCCTGTATGTTCTTCCACAAGAACAAAATGGTTGTTAGTGGACCTGGGATGCTTCTGCGGAGGTTCCCTGTTGGGCAAAGGTGGTGGGAGGTGAGAAATGGATGAAGAAGCAAAATGAGGCAAACAATGGGGAGGAAAGACGGATGAGGAACGGGACAAGGGGCTGGATGAAGAAAGGTAGAAACATATTGTCATTGCCTTGCATGTTGACCCGGGAGCTGTCACCATAGAAAGGAGCTCAGTGGAGAATGAGGTGATCCACAGGACCCAGGAATGCCATCCCACAACACAGCTATGGTGTAATTTTCTTGTATGAACAAATGTGAATTATTTATCAAGTTGAAAAAAACCTCTAGGAATAGATGGATGCAGGATGTAAGGAAGGTCCACTGAGTCCAGCGAATGTCCCCTCATACCCACGGCAGGATGAGGTAAAAGCCCAGTGCCCTCATAGCCCACTACAGGACGGGGTGGCCCGGTGTTCACTATTACAGGATGGGGGTGGGGAGCCCAGTGTTCACTTATTTTCTGCTACATGTCCAAGCTGTGGTGGGTCGTGGGTGTTAGGGCCAAGATGGCACCCCCAGGTCACATCTGTAGGGTTCTTCCTGGGCCGCCCGTGCGGATGCCTTCTGCTTTGTATAAGGATCGGTAAACCTGTCCTGTGTGCACAAAGCATCCAAGTCACCGCCAGAATCAGCCTAGCTCCAAGTACACAATCTGGGCTATCGGCCAGGGCAGCCCGTTCCCCCAAGTGGGGGCCTAGATAGAGAATTCAAAGCACCTCACTGAAAGTTTCTATGAGCCTCATCTTAAAAAGATAAACAGAGGCAAACATAAACTGATTAACTTGAAAAATATATTTTATGTAACCCAACATAAAGAAAATACTGTCGTAGCAATACCTGATCGATATAAAAATTATTGAGTTATTTTGCACCCTTTCACACCAATCTTAGAGTGTCGTCTGTCCGTTATGCTCCTGGTGCCTCTCACCATAGAGCAGCCACACTGCTCCACAGACTCATCCTGGATGCTGCAGGCTGACAGCTCGTCCACTGCCCTTGGCCCAGAAGGCAGGAGCCACAGAGGGGGCCTCAGGCCAGGTCCCTCCGGCCTTTCTGCTCTGTGGTCTGCTAGGGTAGTGGGGACCCCACCTGAACCCCGACCTGGGGACAAGCCCAGTCCCAACCACCCTCCTTTCCCAGCCAGGTCCTGGTCCCTCCGCTGCCAGTCCCCTGGATCCCATGCAGGCACTGACAAGCCAGGCTCACCGGCAACCGCACACTGTGAACCTGTCAGAGAAACGTGCTCCTGTCCCCCACTCTGAACCAAAGCACAGTTTAACAGCCACTCAGGGCAGAGTGAGCATTTCTACCCTAGGGAATTTTATTTGCAAGATGATCTAATTAATTTCATGAAAACCACTATTGTTTGGTAATCGCATCCCATGCTACCTAGGATAACCCTCTTTCCTCTGCCATTGCTTCCTTCCAAAATGGCCCCTTCCAACTTCTCGAAGGTTTCTATTCTGGAAATATAAAAAGACACACAGGAACCCCCGTTCCTCAAGATTACTGAGCACAAACGGAAGTGGCCCTTGTGGGAATGGACAGGTGCGGCTCCTGCGGGCCAGGCTCTCCAATCATTACTGTGTCCTAAATGTCAAACATTGTTTGACATTTGTCAGATGGGCTGGGCAGGGGCAGGCTATGGCAGCCACCCAACTGGTTCCTCTCCTCAGGCATCCCTTTCAAGGGGCTGAAGACTCAGCAGATGCAGCAGCCAGGGCTGTGCAGCCTTGAAAGGAAAGGGCCTTCTGCACTCTTGAGGCTGGTTGCACCTATACTCAGAAGGATCTAGACACCGGGCAAAGAACACACACTGCACAGTGTTATGGGAGAGACGGTGGCACAGAAACCAGGGCTCTCCCTCCCCTTAACCCTGCTCAGCCCGGCTCCCTGCCTGCCTCTGCGGGCACGCCTGAGACTACACAGAGGAGAACAGCCTGCTGTTCTCTTGTTGGGGTGGCAGGACCCAGGTTTGCTGCTGGTCCTGGTGGCAGGCTGCTGCGTTTCCTTCTTTCTTTACTAACCCGAGGCCGTTCCATCCAGGTTTACCCTCACTCTTTTCACTGCTAATCCACACTCTCCTCTCTGCCATAAACCATCTCATCTTCGTTATTTGGATTGACCAACCCTTTGATACACTAGGCAGCTCCTACACTGCCATCTTTTAAAAAATGGCATGTATTCAACACTTAACTGCAATCCCCGGTAACCTATTCCAGATATACTAGGAAAAATTGCATCCAAAACTTTAGAACTGCTTTAGAATATAAACTGAATGCCTTATTAATGCAAGTCATGGAGGGGAAGAGAGGTGCTGAGCAGGCAGACATGAGGCAGGGCCTCCACACTGGCATTTGAGTTGGGAACCCTGATTCCTACCGTAAGAAGAAATGGTGATCAGCAGAGGAGGGTCAAGGAGGGTGACCAGCGGAGGGTGGCCTGGGGAGGGCGGCTGGAGGAAGGTGGTCAGTAGAGGGCAGCCTGGAGATGGCATCTGTTCAGCCCCCATGCACCCCTCAGTGGGCAGCACCCAAGGCTGCTGGCTTCACACAAAGCCCCAAGCATTGGCCTCCTTCAGGGTGAACGGGTGACCTCAAGGCAGCCCTAGATGCAGAGGGACAGGATGACAATTTCCAGCACATGTGAGGTGGGTCCACTCACAGAACCTGAGGGCAGCCAACAGGACAGGAGGAAACGGGTTGGTAGAGGAGGCTCCAGGCCACTTGAGCTGCTGTGGAAGATGTGTCTGGAGTTTCCCGATCTGATGTGTCCTACACGAGCAAGACTCTGCCAAGAGGCCAGAGATGCATAGATGTCCTCCTTCTTCCTCCCTTAGGTTGGAGGGGCTTTTCTGAAGCGCCCAGAGTTGGGGGCCCTTGCGGACACCAGGGATTCTGTCCCCACTCCAGGCTGCATAATGGTGGTGGTGGCGGGGAGGCACTTGGAGCCTGCCAGAGAGGGGCCTCCTGCCTCCAAGGGGCCCTGGGAGGCTTGGCAGGTTCCACCTCTTTGCGTCTGGACAAAAGTGCCTGGACCCAGCCTGGAATCAGCCTTTAGAAAACCCATGACAGGGGTGAGAAACCCCTGCAGTGTTCTGGGAATGTCAGGAATTTTTAATAGAACAATGGCAAAGAAGTCCTGGGACCAGCAGTCTCCACGCCCCCAGACACACAGTGACGCAAATCCCAGCACCTCACAGCAACACAAATGAGACAGGAACGCTAATGTGCCATGCGAAATACCGGGTTAGATTTTTACTTTTGACCAAAAACACCTTTCTAATCTACAGATATTTAAATAGTAGACAAGCGAAGATTATTAACTAAAGTCACATGTAAGTACAGAATATTATTCTGCACTTTTGATGAACGGCTTTCAGATTTGGGAATTTCATGGCAAGGCAGCTGGGCAGCAACGGCGAGTTGTCCAGCCAGGCCTGTGGCCTCCCCTGCGGTCGTGCGGCTATATGGAACACAGGTCTTTCCTGTGGGAGGACCAGGTGCGCCTCCTCCAGGCCCTCTTCCCATTTTCACCGGGACATAGATGCCATTGCTCCGGGGAAGGCAGAGTCACAGGCAGGAAGAGACCTGGGTCTCTAAATGGCCCACAGGAAAGAACCACCTGCAGGCCACACACCTGCCGTGACCATGTGAGCAACAAATGAATAACTGTGTCATGCCATTACCTTAATTCATTGGCATTTTAATGCTGTTGAATCCACCACAAGTCACTCTAATGAACTTCCACCCTTCAGAGTAAAGCAAGATATGCTAACACCTGTCTGTGTGCATCTTCCTTAAAGCTGGTCACTGGATTGCGGCCGCTTCCTTATGAACAAGAAGTTCCCTCAGTGTCTCTCCCCAGTGGACAAAAAGGAAAAGCCCTCCTTGGACTCTCATCTTTCTTGCCTGCACAGCCTCATCCCAAGCCCGTCAGGGAGGTCTGGGCTGCTATTCCTTCCAACTGTTACTGCTCCCCTGAGCCAGACCCAACCTGCTGAGGCCACACACCTACTTCTGTCCACAACACCAACAGCCTCTGACCCTCTCTCCTGCCCCCTTCCTCCCCTCTGTGTCCCCAGGGGCTGCGGTATGCTGGGGCAGTGATGAGTGGTCCTGGCCCCAACTAGCTCAGCGCCGTCCCCTCTTGCCCAGACACCTGTAGGAGGCTCTGCCAGTCAACTCACCCTGCAGCACACGAGGCTGACCTACCCAGCATCGTCATGCACACGGGGCATCCACTCCGGGTCACACAGGACGCTAAGCATAGGGGAACAGACACAGAAGTGTGGTGTCGATCCTGCATCTGGGGCAGCACCAGCTCATGAAACCCTCCACAGCTCCTCACTGCACCCCCAGTTAACTGGGGCTTTAAGACATTGCCCAGTGCATCCTCCATCCGCCACTTCTCCGTGTGGCGCCCTGCCACTTCTGGTGTAGGCTAATTCCCCCGCTGCCAGCAGGCTCTGCTGAGGAAACCTCCTGACCCTGTCCCTCCTAGGCCTCCTCTTCATGGAGTCTCCCAGCCAGCCCCCACCTCCTCCTCCTCCTCGTATTTATGTCCCCAGCACACAGGTTTCCCCAGCAGCAGAAGTGAGGGGTGGCGATGCCCGACAGAGCAGCTGCTCAGTGACTGAGTTCAGTGGGTCACAGCCGATACTCAGAAAGCCGGCAGGGACCCCGTGTCTTCTGACTCACTGCCGTGACCGATGCCAGACCTCCTCACTCCCAGCAGCCCTCTGTGGTCAAATGGCAAGGCAGGGCACCTTTTGGGGTGAGGACACCATTTAATCTCCACCTCTTTGATGAGAATGAAAACTCTTAAAAATACTGCTGAAGGCGGCATGGCAGAGAATGAAGCCTGGAGGCTGCAGGGGAGCGTGAGGGAGGTGAGCAGGTGGGCTCCCGTCCAGACCCGTCCCTGACCTCCACCTCACAGCAGAGTTGGTTTTTAGGCTTTACCTCCAACTTCTGTTAATAGGTGAGGTCCACATGCCGCAGCGGGAAACACGCCTGTAATTATGGGAGGCCACCACTTACCTCGGGGTTCCCCACTGGCTCCTGTTTCAGTGAAAGCCACAAAAGCAGCAGAGAGTGTGGGTTAGTTGTCAATGTTCCTGTGGGCTGAATGCTCATTATACATCCCCGTGGTGCAAAACGAGGCCACACTGGGTTGCAATGACAGAGGAGCAAGCAAAGGCTGGAAATGAGAAAATCAAGCTTCGCCTAAGCTGCAGAAAGCCCTTCTATGGATAATCATGTGTTGGAAGCAGGATGTGCCAAAGGCCCCATCTGGGCTCTTAGGGGTGCCTGCGTGCCATGTAACAGATGTCCTAACAGTGAAACTGCTCCAGGTTTCAGGTTGACATCAGCTTAAACGGCCATCACACCACCCTCCGCTGGCCGGAGAACACTTTGCCACGCCAGGGTTTCAGTCGTTTGCAAGCACTAGAGTTCTCCCCTGCCCAAACTGTGCTCCTTTCCTCGGGCCCTTTATCTCCATGTGAGGTCTGGCCACCATCCACCCGGTGTTTTCACAGCAAACCCTGTGAGGTTTGTCTCTCTCCCAGGAGGGCGGAACGCAGGCTGAGAAGCCACAGGGAAGGCTCTGCATCAGGTAGATGTGTTCAGCCTCTGCAGCCACTCACCTCGCCCTCTGCCACCTCCCACCTCACCCTCTGCAGCCACTCACCTCACCCTCTGCCACCTCTCACCTCGCCCTCTGCAGCCACTCACCTCCCCTCTGCAGCCACTCACGTCACCCTCTGCCACCTCCCACCTCACCTCTGCAGCCACTCACCCTCTGCCCCTCCCACCTCACCCTGCAGCCACTCACCTCACCTCTGCCACCTCTCACCTCGCCCTCTGCAGCCACTCACCTCGCCCTCTGCCACCTCCCACCTCGCCCTCTGCAGCCACTCACCTCGCCCTCTGCCACCTCCCACCTCGCCCTCTGCAGCCACTCACCTCGCCCTCTGCCACCTCCCACCTCACCCTCTGCAGCCACTCACCTCACCCTCTGCCACCTCTCACCTCGCCCTCTGCAGCCACTCACCTCACCCTCTGCAGCCACTCACGTCACCCTCTGCCACCTCCCACCTCACCTCGCAGCCACTCACCCTCTGCCCCTCCCACCTCACCCTCTGCAGCCACTCACCTCGCCCACTGCCACCTCCCACCTCGCCCTCTGCAGCCACTCACCTCACCCTCTGCCACCTCTCACCTCGCCCTCTGCAGCCAGTCACCTCACCCTCTGCCACCTCTCACCTCGCCCTCTGCAGCCACTCACCTCACCCTCTGCAGCCACTCACGTCACCCTCTGCCACCTCCCACCTCACCCTCTGCAGCCACTCACCCTCTGCCACCTCCCACCTCACCCTCTGCAGCCACTCACCTCGCCCACTGCAGCCACTCACCTCGCCCGCTGCCACCTCCCACCTCGCCCTCTGCAGCCACTCACCTCACCCTCTGCAGCCACTCACCTCGCCCGCTGCCACCTCCCACCTCGCCCTCTGCAGCCACTCACCTCACCCTCTGCAGCCACTCACCTCGCCCTCTGCCACCTCCCACCTCACCCTCTGCAGCCACTCACCTCACCCGCTGCCACCTCCCACCTCGCCCTCTGCAGCCACTCACCTCACCCTCTGCCACCTCCCACTTCACCCTCTGCAGCCACTCACCTGGCCCGCTGCCGCCTCCCACCTTGCCCTCTGCAGCCAGGGTTTTTCTGCAGACCCCAGTGCACCTGAGGAGGAGGTGGAAGAGGAGGAGGCCCTGTGTAGGTCGGAACGAGAGGACAGATGGGCCCAGGACCCCCCAGAGCAGCAGGATGCTGTGATCACCTGTCTACCAGTTCTGTCCCCAGATTTTGGGAAGATCAAACGAGGAAGCATTTATGGAAGTTTCTACTCCCAATATGATGGCACTAGTGCTGCCATAAAGGAAGGGGGCACGGGGGCTGGGGATAGAGGAAAAGGAACTCTTGTCCTGGGAACTGGAACACTGGGCAGGGCCATCCTTGGAAAACCTATGTGGTATTTTGCAAACAAGTGTCATTATTATAAAAGGAGACAAATATAAGAGAGACTAAATCATTACAATGATGGGGAAGAAGAGAAGGAAAGTAAAAAAAGAAGGAAAAAAATGGGGCCAAAGGAAAAAGAAGGAAGAACAAAAACCATGCCAGGAGACTTTCTGTGGATTGAGGGCTGAGGATGCAGCCCTGCAGCTGGACAGGCGGGATGGGAACTGGATCTGTTTCCCCAGTCCCTAGGCCTGCCCTGCCCCCCACAGTGTGCGCACACACCCACAAACACAACCCCGTGCATACAAGCAAGACACAAACACACGTGTACACACACACTCTGCCTTCTGCCTGGGGTGGCCTGGAATGTGGGGGGCAGACTCCACAAACCACCCTCCTGACCTCTGGATGCACATCCTGGGGCCCCCGCTTTGCCTGTCTTCTCACCTTGTGCCCTGGAGGCGTCTTTTCTGCTCCCCTCGGTGGAAACATGGATTTTCCCTGATGACAGCCACAAGGTGATCAAGGGCTCCCGGATGGAAGACGGAAGTCCTATGCTGAGCTCCTTTCCCGCATCCCCTCAGTGAACTCTCACAACAGCACTCAAGAGAACGGACTCTCAGCACCGCATGTTACACAGGTGAGGCCCGAGACGGAGCGGGTGGTGGAGCTGGGATCGGGTCAGGCCAAGCTGTTCCTGGGGCCTGTGCTCAGCCTCTCCCTGCACCAGCTCCCCACAGCCCAGCCTCTTCTCTTCACAGCTCCTCACCTTCCGACAGCTCCCCAGTTCCCCAGCAAAGACCCTGGCCCGGGAGAGCACTGAGGAACGTTGGGGCTGGAATGACTTAGAGACTTTGTCATCAGCCCCCGCTCTGAGACATGAGGACACTGAGGCCCCACTATGAGAACGCCTCATGGTCATCCGCCTGCGCGCAGAGGGAGCCCTGGTGTCCCCCACTCCACGCCTCACACTCCTGAAATGCTGAGCTGCCTCCGGTCCAATCTCAGCAACCCTTGGCACTACCCGGAGACACGGGAACACAAAAGCACAAGCCTAAAGGGCCTCTGGCCTGGGGAAGACCCAGGGAAGGTGGGGAGTCTGTGACAAGCATTTTAGGAAGGAACGGGCATGTGGCCCTGACCCTGCAGGTCTCCTGGGGCCAGGCAGGTTGATCTGTGAGTGAGGTGAAGCCTCGCTCCAGGCTCTGGCCCTGAAAGCAGAGGATCGAGGGAGTTGAGACCCGGCCTCCTGTGTTCCAGGGCCTCCGGGGAGTGGACAGTGAGACCCGGCCGCCTGTGTTCCAGGGCGTGCCAGGGAGTGGACAGTGATGAGACCTGGGCCCCCAGGAAGTGGACAGTGAGTTAGGCCTGGGCTCCTGTGTTCCAGGGCCTCCAGGGAGTGGACAGAGTGAGACCCGGCCACCTGTGTTCCAGGGCCTTGGGGAGTGGACAGTGAGTGGGACCCGGCCTCCTGTGTTCCAGGGCCTCCTGGGGAATGGGGGTTGGGGCTCAACTTGATGGAGACATGGGATTCAAACCAGCCCCTCATGCTGGAGCCGCACCACCGGACAGCAGCTGTGGGGTGGGATGAGACTTGAGGGCTGCACTGAGCAGCTTCACGGCCCACGTCTCACCACCTTCCCTCTCTGCTGCACATGGTGCTGAAGGAATCTGCTCACTGGAGGGGAGAACTAGGCCACGCGGGCAGGCAGCGTGGCAGCCTCACGGCGGGTTTTCTGCGATGCCTGGTGGAGAGGCAAAGGTGGACACTGCTTGGACTCGCTGGATGCAGCCTATTTTCCCCAGCCTCGGAGCACACAGACACTGGGCATCTGGACACGGTCAGCTGCACTGCAACCAAAGGGGCGATTCGCTTCAGCAGCACATCATTGTCGCTCCCAGTTATGCTTAAGTAGATGTGAAAATGTTTTTATTTTTTTTTCCATGGTGTTTCATATTTACCAATTCAGAAAGTCCCTTGAAGGTGGGAACTTCATATTCTGGACAAGGAGTGGCTCCTGTGTCCCAGGCCTGTCTCTGTTCCCAAGCATCAGAGCCCCCCGTCGGTCTGACTCAAGAGAAAGTCAGAAGCCGAGTGCATCTGGCCAGCCCTACCCACTGCGGAAAAGATTAAGGCAAATACAGGTTGCTAATGGCACCTGGTACTCTCTAAAAATAAAAATAATGCTGTGTCGTTCACCATGTTGAAACAGCCAGATGAAGTCACCTGCCTCCAGCGAGTGTTTCTGTACACCATCCTAAGAACAACATTCCCAGAGAATCAGGAGCTCTGCCTCTTGCTTTACAATGTTCAGACCCTGGTGGTTCTTCATGGCACAAATTACACAAAAAATACAAAACATTTGGCCTCTGCAGTCTTGAGGCTCCTCCAGGCCCAAATACATAGGTGATGTTATCAGGACAGAGTGGGTTTTAAAAGCCTGTGCCGAGTATCTCAAAGCTGAGCCTGAATCCACTCCTGAGCTCACAGTATTTGCCCCAAAAGCAACATGGTCGTCACTGTCACACCACAGGACACAGGGCAGGAGAAGGGCCTGGAAAGGCCAACGTGACCGGGGGAAGGGCCCCTGCCCTTGACTCAGAGGGGTCCATAACAGCCACTAAAATCCACATAGGACCAGGCCTGCCGGGATAGAGAAGGGCCAGTTAGCTGTGGCTCCCCTGGTTGTGGGAAGAAATACTGACTTTCTGAGCAATCCTTATTTCAGAGGCCCAGATTTTCCAACATTTCCACTTCCCAGGCATATATGCCAAGCTCTCTTTTGCATCTGAAACAAACCAAACACAAGTAAAACCCTGTTTGGTCACAGAATATACAGGCAGAGGCATGTGTCAAATAAGAGGTGTCACTGAGTGGGCTCTGGAGAAATCACTCGAGAGGCTGGAACTCTGAAAGGAGCCAGACCCTGGGAAGGAAAGAAAAAGCTGCCTATTTGAAGTTCTTGCAACACTCATTTCATATAATTGCTGATTGTTTCTACTACTTTTGTGACTCGGTTTTATGCCTTTTTGCCTCTGTGCAACTGTGATCTTTGTTGTTTTGTTTTTTTTTATTTAAAAAGTTGTGTAAATGTATGAGGTATAAAGTGATGTTGTAATTTACGAATACAATGTGACATAATTAAATCAAGCTAGTTAACACAACCAGCACCTCAAATACTTAACATTTTTTGTGCTGAGCACACTTGAAATTTACTTTCTTAGCAATTTTTAAATGTGTAATACTCTGTTATTAACTAGATTCGCCACACTATGCAATATAAATCAAAAAAGAAAAATATATGTATTCTTTCTGAGATTTTGTACTTTGACAATCATCTTCCCGTCCCCCCAACCTTTGTAACCATCAGTCTGCTCTTTGCCTCTGTAAGTCCGATTGTCTCGGATTCTCCATGTAGTGAGAAGATGTGGTATTTCTCTTTCCGTTCCTGGCTTATGTCACTTAGCATAATGTTCTCCTGTTATATCCATGTCAACACAAATGCAAGAATTTTTTTCTTTTTTAAGGCAGAAATGTCTTCAATGATGTATATGCACATTTTCATTATCCATTTCACCTGCTGCTATTTTTGATTCTATGACTTGGCCATTTTGAATAGTGCTTCAATAAACACTATCCAAACACCCAGACTGCAGACATCTCTTTAACAAACTGATTTCACAACTTTTGGGTAAATAACCAGAAGTGGGATTGCTGGATCACAGGGTAATTCTGTTTTTAGGTTTTGTTGCTGTTGTTGAGATGAGGTCTCTCTCTCTGTTGCCCAGGCTGGAGTGCAATGGCTTATTTTTAGTTTTTTGAGGAACCTCCATGCTAATTTCCATAATGGCTGTACGAAGTTATATTTTCACTAAATGTGTAAGGGTTCCCTTTTCTCCACATCCTTGCCAACACTTGTCTTTCATCTTCTTGAAAAAAAGGCATTCTGACAGGTGAGATATGGTATTTCATTGTAGTTTGAATTTGCGTTTTCTAATGACTATGACGTCGAGCATTTTTTTCTTGTATCTGTTGGCCATTTGTATGTATTCTTTTGAGAAATGTCTTTATCCTTGGGATGCAAGGATGGTTCAACACAGGCAAATCAGCAAATATGATATATTACATTAACAGAATGAAAAATCATACGATTACCCCATCAGACATAGAAAAAGCATTTGATAAAGCTGAACATCCCCTCCTGTTAAAAACTCACCAAATTAAGAATAGAAAGAATGTACCTCAACACAATAAAGACCATTTATGAGAAGTCCACAGCCAACATTATATTCAGTGTTGAAAAACTGAAAGCCTTTCCTCAAAGATCTGAAACAAGACAAGGAATGCCCACTCTTGCTGCATCCACGCAATATATTAATATAAATGGAAGTCCTTGCTGGGGTAATCAGGCACGGAAAAACCAAAAGACATCCAAATAAGAAAAGAGCTAGTGAAACTGCCATTGTTTACTGACAAAGTGATCCTACACGTGGAAAACTCAGACTCCACCTGTATTAGTCCATTCTCATACTGCTAATAAAGACATACCTGAGACTGGGTAATTTATAAAAGAGTGGTTTAATTGACTCACAGTTCAGCATGGCTGGGGAGGCCTCAGAAAGCTTACAATCATGGCAGAAGGGGAAGCAAACACATACTTCTTCACATGGTAGCAGCAAGAAGTGCAGAGCAAAAGGGGGAAAAGCCCCTTATAAAACCATCAGATCTCATGAGAACTCACTCACCATCACGAGAATAGCATAAGGGTAGCTGCCCCCACAATTAAATCACCTCCCACTGGGTCCCTCCGAAGACATGCAGGGATTATGAGAACTACAATTCAAGATGAGATTTGGGTGGGGACACATTCCATCCCTGGCCCCTCTCAAATCTCATGTCCTCACATTTCAAAACACAATCATGCCCCTCCAACAGTCCTCTAAAGTCTTAGCTCATTCCAGCATCAACTCAAAAGTCCAAGTCCAAAATCTCATCTGAGACAAGGCAAGTCCCTTCTGCCTATGAGCCTGTAAAATCAAAAGCAAGTTAGTTCCTAGATACAATGGGGGTACAGGCATTGGCTAAATATGCCCATTCAAAATGGGAGAAATTGGCCAAAACCAAGGGGCTACAGGCTCCATGCAAGTCCTAAATCCAAAAGGGCAATCATTAAACCTTAAAGTTCCAAATTAATCTCCTTTGACTCCATGTCTCACATCTCACCTCATGCTGATGCAAGAGGTGGGCTCCCATGACCTTGGGCAGCTCCATCCTTGTGGCTTTGCAGGGTACAGCCCCCCTCCTGGCTGTTTTCATGGGCTGGCATTGAATGTCTGCAGCTTTTCCAGGTGCATGGTGCAAGCAGTCAGTGGATCTACCATTCTAGGGTCTGGAGGATGGTGACTCTCTTCTCACAGCTCCACCAAGCAGTGCCCCAGTGGGGACTCTGTATGGGGCTTCCAACCCCACATTTATCTTCCACATGACTCCAGCAAAGGTTCTCCATGAGGGCTCTGCCCCTGCAGCAAACTTCTGCATGGACATCCAGGTGTTTCCATACATCCTCTGAAATCTAGGCAGAGGTTCCCAAACTTCAGTTCTTGACTTCTGTGCACCTGAAGGCTCACTGCCATGGGGAAGCAGCCAAGGCTTGGGTCTTGCATCCTCTGAAGCTGTACCTTGGTCCCTTTTAGCCACAGCTGGAGTGGCTGGGATGCAAAGCACCAAGTCCCTAGGCTGCACATACCAGGGGGCCTTGGGCCCAGCCAATGAAACCATTTTTCCCTGCTAGGCCTCCAGGCCTGTGATGGGAGGGGCTGCTGTGGAAGTCTCTCACATGCCTTGGAGACATTTTCCCCATTGTTTTGGTGATTAACATTTGGCTCCTTGTTACTTGTGCAAATGTCCAGAGCTGGCTTGAATTTCTCCCCAGAAAATGGGGTTTTCTTTTCTATCACATCTTCAGGCTGCAAATTTTCCAAACTTTTATGTTCTGCTTCCTCTTGAATGCTCTGCCACTTAGAAATTTCTTCTGCCAGATACCCTAAATCATCTCTCTCAAGTTCAAAGTTTCACAGATCTCCAGGGCAGGGGCAAAATGCCACCATCCTCTTTGCATAGCAAGAGTGACCTTTACTGCAGTTCCCAAAAAACTCCTCATCTCCATCTAAGACCACCACAGCCTGGACTTCATTGTCCATATCACTATCAGCATTTTGGCCAAAGCCATTCAACAAGTCTCTAGTAAGTTCCTAACTTCCCCACATTTCCTGTCTTCTTCTGAGTTCTCCAAATAGTTCCAACCTCTGCCTATTACCCAGTTCCAAAGTTGCTTCCACATTTTTGGGTATCTTTACAGTAGTGCTCCACTCTCTGTGGTACCAACTTACTATATTCATCCATTCTCACCCTGCTAATAAAAGACATACCTGAGACTGGGTAATTTATAAAGGAAAGAGATTTAATTGACTCACAGTTCAGCATGGCTGGGGAGGCCTCAGGAAGCTTACAATCGGTTGGAAGGGGAAGTAAACACATCCTTCTTGACATGGCAGCAGCAAGGAGAAGTGCAGAGCAAAAGGTGGAAAAGCTCCTTATAAAACCATCAGATCTCGGGGCTGAGTGTGCTGGTTCACGTCTATAATCATAGCACTTTGGGAGGCCAAGGCAGGCAGATCACCTGAGGTCAGGAGTTCAAGACCAGCCTGGCCAACATGGTGAAAGCTCATCTCTAGTAAAAATACAAAAATTAGCCAGGTGTGGTGGCATGCACCTTTAATCTCAGCTACTTGGGAGGCTGAGGCAGGAGAATCCCTTGAACCCATGAGGCAGAGGTTGCAGTGAGCTGAGACTGTGCCACTGCACTCCAGCTTGGGCGACAGAGCAAGACTCTGTCTCAAAAACAAACAAACAAACATACATCAGATCTCATGAGAACTTACTATCTCGAGAACAGCATGAGTGTAACCCCCCATGATTAAATTACCTCCCAGCAGGTCCCTCCCAAGACACATGGGGATTATGGGGAACTATAATTCAAGATGAGATTTGGGTGGGGACATAGCCACACTATATCACCACTAAAACACTCTCAGAACTTATAAACAAGTACAGTAAAGCTGAAGGACTCAAAATCAACACACGAAAATCAGTAGTCTCTGTATATACTGACAATGTACTATCTGAAAAAGAAATCAAGAGAACAATCCCACTCATAATAGCTTTAAACAATTACCCAGGAATAAATTTAACCAAGGAGATGAAAGACCTGACAATGAAAACTATAAAACATTGATGAAATAAATTGAAGATGACACAAATAAACAGAAAGATATCCCATATTCATGGATTGGATAATTAATATGGTTAAGAAGTCCATAGTACCCAAAGCAACCTACAGTTTCAATGTAATCCCTAACAAAATCTCAATGTCTGTTTCACAGAAATAAAAAATAGTAATAAAAAATTCATATACAACCTCATAAAACCATCAATAGCCAGGACAATCATGAGCAATAAGAACAAAGTTGTTAAGTATCACACCGCCGGCTGGGCGCAGTGGCTCACGCCCGTAATCCCAGCACTTTGGGAGGCCAAGGCAGGCGGATCACAAGGTCAGTAGATCGAGACCATTCTGGCTAACACGATGAAACCCCATCTCTACAAAAATACAAAAAAAAAAAAAAAAAGTATCACATCACCTGACCTCAGAGTATATGCCAAAGTCATAGTAATTAAAATAGCACAAAATTGACCAGAAAAAGAAGAAAAACAGACACATTAACCAATGGAACTGAACAGAGAGCCTAGAAATGAACCCACGCATGTCCAGGTGACTGATTTTAACACTGGTGCCAAGAAGACGAGGACATTCTCTTCAATAAATGATGCTGGGAAAACTGGATTTCCACATGCAGAAGAATGAAAGTGGACCCCTATTTCACACTATATTCAAAAATCAACTTAAAATGGACCAAAGACTGTAACATAACACCAGAAACTCTAAAATGGGTATCCACTTGTTTGGCTTCCCTAGGCCACATTGGAAGAAGAACTGTCTTGGGTCACACATAAAATATACTAACAGGCTGAGCACGGTGGCTCACACCTGTAATCCCAGCACTTTGGGAGGCCAAGGCAGGCAGATCATGAGGTCAGAAGTTCGAGACCAGTCTGGCCAACATGATGAAACCCCTTCTCAAGGCAGATATCCAAGATGGCCAAATAGGAACAGCTCCAGTCTACAGCTCCCAGCATGAGTGATGCAGAAGACAGGCGATTTCTGCATTTCCAATTGAGATACTGGGTTCATCTCACCGGGACTTGTTTGACAGTGGGTGCAGCCCACTGAGTATGCATCAAAGCAGGGCGGGGCATCACCTGACCTGGGAAGCACAAGGGGTCGGGGAATTCCGTTTCCTAGCCAAGGAAAGCTGTGACAGACAGTACCTGGAAAATCAGGACACTCCCACCCTAATATTGCGCTTTTCCAATGGTCTTAACAAATGGCATACCAGGAGATTATATCCCGAGCCTGGCTGGGAGGTCCCATGCCCATGAAGCCTTGCTCACTGCTAGCACAGCAGTCTGAGATCGAACTGCAAGGCAGCAGCGAGGCTGGGGGAGGGGCATCTGCCATTGCTGAGGTTTGAGTAGGTAAACAAAGCAGCTGGGAAGCTCAAACTGGGTGGAGCCCACCGCAGCTCAATGAGGCCTGCCTGCCTGCCTCTGTAGACTCCACCTCTGGGGGCAGGGCATAGCTGAACAAAAGGCAGCAGAAACTTTTGCAGACTTAAATGTCCCTGTCTGACAGCTTCGAAGAGAGTAGTGGTTCTCCCAGTATGGAGTTTGAGATCTGAGAATGGACAGACTGCCTCCTCAAGTGGGTCCCTGATCCCCGAGTAGCCTAACTGGGAGACACCTCCAAGTAGGGGCCGACTGACACCTCATACAGCTGGGTGCCCCTCTGAGATGAAACATCCAGAGGAAGGATCAGGCAGCAACATTTTCTGTTCTGCAATATTTGCTGTTCTGCAGCCTCCACTGGTGATACCCAGGCAAACAGGGTGTGGAGTGGACCTCCAGCAAACTCCAACAGACCTGCAGTTGAGGGTCCTGACTGTTAGAAGGAAAACTAACAATCAGAAAAGAATAGCATCAACATCAACAAAAAGGATATCCTCAGCAAAGCCTCATCTGTAGGTCACCATCATCAAAGACCAGAGGTAGATAAAACCACAAAGATGGGGAGAAACCAGAGCAGAAAAGCTGAAAATTCTAAAAATCAGAGTGCCTCTTCTCCAAAGGAATGCAGCTCCTTACTGGCAATGGAACAAAGCTGGATGGAGAATAACTTTGATGAGTTGACAGAAGCAGGCTTCAGAAGATCGGTAATAACAAGCTTCTCTGAGCTGAAGGAGGATGTTCGAACCCATCACAAAGAAGCTAAAAACCTTGAAAAAAGATTAGACGAATGGCTAACTAGAATAAACAGCATAAAGAAGACCTTAAATGACCTGATGGAGCTGAAAACCATGGCACGAGAACTATATGACACATGCACAAGCTTCAGTAGCTGATTCGATCAAGTGGAAGAAAGGGTATTAGTGATTGAAGATCAAATGAATGAAATGAAGCAAAAAGAGAAGTTTAGAGAAAAAAGAGTAAAAAGAAATGAACAAAGCCTCCAAGAAATATCGGACTATGTGAAAAGAACAAATATATGTCTGATTGGTGTACCTGAAAGTGACAGGGAGAATGGAACCAAGTTGGAAAACACTCTTCAGGATATTACCCAGGAGAACTTCCCCAACCTAGCAAGGCACGCCACTATTCAAATTCAGGAAATATAGAGAATGCTGCAAAGATACTCCTTGAGAAGAGCAACCCCAAGACACATAATTGTCAGATTCACCAAGGTTGAAAAGAAGGAAAAAATGTTAAGGGCAGCCAGAGAGAAAGGTCGGGTTACCCACGAAGGGAAGCCCATCAGACTAACAGCAGATCTCTCAGCAGAAACACTACAAGCCAGAAGATAGTGGGGGCCAATATTCCACATTCTTAAAGAAAAGAATTTTCAGTCTATAATTTCATATCCAGCCAAACTAAGCTTCATAAGTGAAGGAGAAATAAAATCCTTTACAGACAAGCAAATGCTGAGAGATTTTGTCACCACCAGGCCTGCCCTACAAGAGCTCCTAAGGAAGCACTAAACATGGAAAGGAACAACCAACACCAGCCACTGCAAAAACATGCCAAATTGTAAAGACCATCGATGCTAGGAAGAAATCGCATCAACTAATGAGCAAAATAGCCAGCTAACATCATGACAGGATCAAATTCACACATAACAATATTAACCTTAAATGTAAATGGGCTAAATGCCACAATTAAAAGACACAGACTGGCAAATTGGATAACGAGTCAAGAACCATCAGTGTGTTGTATTCAGGAGACCCATCTCATGTGCAGAGGCACCTATAGGCTCAAAATAAAGGGATGGAGAAAGATCTACCAAGCAAATGGAAAACCAAAAAAAAAAAAAAAAAAAAAAGCAGGATGCAATCCTAGTCTCTGATAAAACAGACTTTAAACGAACAAAGATCAAAAGAGAGAAAGAAGGCCATTACATAATGGTAAAGGGATCAATTCAACAAGAAGAACTAACTATCCTAAATATACATGAACCCAATACAGGAGCACCCAGATTCACAAAGCAAGTCCTTAGAGACCTACAAAGAGACTTAGACTCCCATACAATAATAATGGGAGACTTTAACACTCCACTGTCAACATTAGACAGATCAACGAGACAGAAAGTTAACCAGGATATCCAGGACTTGAACTTAGCGCTGCACCAAGCAGACCTAATAGTCATCTACAAAACTCTCCACCCCAAATCAACAGAATACACGTTCTTCTCAGCACCACATCACACTTATTCCAAAATTGACCACATAGTTGGAAGTATAGCACTCCTCAGCAAATGTAAAAGAACAGACATTATAACAAACTGTCTCTCAGATCACAGTGCAATCAAATTAGAACTCAGGATTAAGAAACTCACTCAAAACCACACAACTACATGGAAACTGAACAATCTGCTCCTGAATGACTACTGGGTAAATAACGAAATGAAGGCAGAAATAAAGATGTTCTTTGAGACCGATGAGAACAAAGACACAACATACCAGAATCTCTGAGACACATTTAAAGCAGGGTGTAGAGGGAAATTTATACCACTAAATGCCCACAAGAGAAAGCAGGAAAGATCTAAAACCGACACTCTAACATCACAATTAAAAGAACTGGAGAAGCAAGAGCAAACACATTCAAAAGCTAGCAGGAGGCAAGAAATAACTAAGATCAGAGCAGAACTGAAGGAGATAGAGACACAAAAAATCCTTCAAAAAATCAGTGAATTCAGGAACTGGTCTTTCGAAAAGATCAACAAAATTGATAGACTGCTAGCAAGACTAATAAAGAAGAAAAGAGAGAGGAATCAAATAGACGCAATAAAAAATGATAAAGGGGATATAACCACCGATCCCACAGAAATACAAACTACCATCAGAGAATACTATAAACACCTCTATGCAAATAAACTAGAAAACCTAGAAGAAATGGATAAATTCCTGGATACATACGCCCTCCCAAGACTAAACCAGGAAGAAGTTGAATCCCTGAATAGAACGACAACAAGCTCTGAAATTGAGGCAATAATTAATAGCCTACCAACCAAAAAAAAGTCCACGACCAGATGGATTCACAGCCGAATTCTACCAGAGGTATAAAGAGGAGCTGATACCATTCCTTCTGAGACTATTCCAATCAATAGAAAAAGAGGGAATCCTCCATACCTCATTTTATGAGGCCAACATCATCCTGATACCAAAGCCTGACACAGATACAACAAAAAAGAGAATTTTAGACAAATATCCCTGATGAACATCGATGCAAAAATCCTCAATAAAATACTAGCAAACCGAATCCAGCATCGCATCAAAAAGCTGATCAAGTTGGCTTCATCCCTGGGATGCAAGGCTGATTCAATATATGCAAATCAATAAACGTAATCCATCATATAAAGAAAACCAAAGACAAAAGCCATATGATTATCTCAATAGATGCAGAAAAGGCCTTCGACAAAATTCAACAGCCCTTCCTGCTAAAAACTCTCAATAAATTTGGTATTGATGGGATGTATCTGAAAATAATAAGAACCATTTATGACAAACCCACAGCTAATATCATAATGAATGGGCAAAAACTGGAAGCATTCCCTTTGAAAACTGGCACAAGATAGGGATGCCGTCTTTTACCACTCCTATTCAACATAGTATTGGAAGTTCCGGCCAGGGTAATCAGGCAGGAGAAAGAAATAAAGGGTATTCAATTAGGAAAAGAGGAAGTCAAATTGTCCCTGTTTGCAGATGACATGATTGTATATTTAGAAAACCCCATTGTCTCAGCCCTAAATCTCCTTAAGCTGATAAGCAACTTCAGCGAAGTCTCAGGATACAAAATCAATGTGCAAAAATCACAAGCATACCTATACACCATAACAGACAAACAGAGAGCTAAATCACGAGTGAACTCCCATTCACAATTGCTTCAAAGAGAATAAAATACCTAGGAATCCAACTTACAGGGATGTGAAGGACCTCTTCAAGGAGAACTACAAACCACTGCTCAATGAAATAAAAGAGGACACAAACAAATGGAAGAACATTCCATGCTCATGGATAGGAAGAATCAATATTATGAAAATGGCCATACTGCCCAAGGTCATTTATAGATTCAATGCCATCCCCATCAAGCTACCAATGACTTTCTTCACAGAATTGGAAAAAAACTACTTTAAAGTTCATATGGAAGCAAAAAAGAACCCGCACTGCCAAGACAATCCTAAGCAAAAAGAACAAAGCTGGAGGCATCACGCTCCCTGACTTCAAACTATACTACAAGGCAACAGTAAGCAAAACAGCATGGTACTGGTACCAACACAGAGATATAGACCAATGGAACAGAACAGAGCCCTTAGAAATAATACCATACATCTACAACCATCTGATCTTTGACAAATCTGACAAAAACAAGAAATGGGGAAACGATTCCCTATTTAATAAATGGTGCTGGGAAAACTGGCTAGCTATAGATAGAAAGCTGAAACTGGATTCCTTCCTTACACCTTATACAAAAATTAATTCAAGATGGATTAAAGACTTAAATGTTAGACCTAAAACCATAAAAACCCTAGAAGAAAACCTGGGCAATACCATTCAGGACATAGGCATGGGCAAGGACTTTATGACTAAAACATCAAAAGCAATAGCACCAAAAGCCAAAATAGACAAATGGGATCTAATCAAACTAAAGAGCTTCTGCACAGCAAAAGAAACTATCATTAGAGTGAACAGACAACCTACAGAATGCGAGAAAATTTTTCCAATCTATCCATCTGACAAAGGGCTAATATCCAGAATCTACAAAGAACTTAAACAAATTTATAGGAAAATGTCAAACAACCCCATCAAAAAGTGGGCAAAGGATATGAACAGACACTTCTCAAAAGAAGACATTTATGCAGCCAGCAGACACATGAGAAAAATGCTCATCATTACTGGTCATTAGAGAAATGCAAATCAAAACCACAATGAGATACCATCTCATGCCAGTTACAACGGCAATCATTAAAAAGTCAGGAAACAACAGGTGCTGGAGAGGATGTGGAGAAATAGGAATGCTTTTACACTGTTGGTGGGAGTGTAATCTAGTTCAACCATTGTGGAAGACAGTGTGGTGATTCCTGAAGGATCTAGAACTAGAAATATCATTTGACCCAGTGATCCCATTACTGGGTATATAACCAGAGGATTATAAATCATGCTACTATAAAGACACATGCACACATATGTTTATTGCAACACTATTCACAATAGCAAAGACTAGGAATCAACCCAAATGTCCATCAATGATAGACTGGATTAAGGAAATGCGGCACATATACACCACGGAATACTATGCATCCATAAAAAGGATGAGTTCATGTCCTTTGTAGGGACATGGATGAAGCTGGAAACTATCATTCTTAGCAAACTATCACAAGGACAGAAAACCAAACACCGCATGTTCTCACTCATGGGTGGGAACTGAACAATGAGATCACTTGGGCACAGGGCGGGGAACATCACACACAGGGGCCTGTTGTGGGGTGGGGAGACAGGGGAGGGATGGTACTAAGAGAAATACCTAATGTAAATGATGAGCTAATGGGTGCAGCACACCACCATGGCACATGTATACATATGTAACAAACCTGCACATTGTGCACATGTATCCTAGAATTTAAAGTATTTTTTTAAAAGCCCCTTCTCTACTAAAAATGCAAAAATTAGTCATGTGTGGTGGCACAGACCTGTAATTCCAGCCAATTGGGAGGCTGAGACAGGAGAATTGCTTGAACTGGGAGGCAGAGGTTGCAGTGAGCCGAGATCATGCCACTGCACTCCAGCCTGAGTGACAGAGAAAGACTCTGTCTCAAAAAACACACACACACACACACACACACACACACACACAAACAATAGCTGATAAGCTTTAAGAAAATCACCAAAAAATCTCATAATGTTTAAGAAAGTTTACATATTTGTGTCGAGTCACATTCAAAGCTGTCCTGGACTGCATGCAGCCCATAGACCACAGGTTGGATAAACTTGCTCTAAAACTGCCAGAAGAAAACAGAGAGTAAAAATTATATGACATTGGTCTGGGCAATTTTATTTTGAACTTAACACCAAAAGTGCATGCAACAAAAGTAAAACTAAACAAATAGGATTACATCAAACCAAAAAACTTCTACCCAGCAAAGGAAACAATCAACAGTGTGCAGAGATGACCTAAATACTGGGAAAAAGCACCTGCCATATATCCACAAGGGGTCAATATCCAACATCTATAAAGGGTCAATATCCAATATCTATAAGGGGTCGATATCCAACATCTATAAGGAGCTCAAACTTAACAAGAAAACAGAAACCAATTTAAAAATGGGCTAGGGACCTGAATAGACATTTCCACTGAAGTCTTTAAAGCCATGAACACATGTTGGCACAAACACTGTATCACATGCAATTATTTTTTGTAAATGATTTTTTGTGAAGCCATCAATATACGTTAGAGTAATTTTTCATCTATGAGAGGAAAATGTTTAAATCAATATATAAAGTATCTGTATATTGCATATTTAAATATCTATTTATATATATATGTATTTAAATCAATGTCTTCAGTGTCTGTATTGGCACTTTAGTGCAGAAGAAAGTTGCTGCATAGGGAACAGTAAGAGCAAGGCCATTGAGCCTATATTATTGAATGGGTTTCATCATTTGAAACAATAAAGTTGTTCATTGGCAGAATTTCTAATCAAGTTAGTATAGATTTTATGCCATTGGATACAAGATAGCAACAACAAAGTTAATTGGTTTTTTTATCTTCAGTATTTGCTTCAAGGGAAAAAATCTCAGGCTCCTAGCAATTTCTCATACCGGGAAACCATGAAATGTAAGACTATATTTAGGAATCAGGGTGGTTTAGCTTCCGGTAATTGGCATTTGTATAGTTATAATCTGCATCACAGTTATAGAAACCAATATATTCTTGATCAGGTTGATCATATTGTAAGTAGAAGAACTCTTTCCCCAAGAAATAAGATGGAGAGTTTTTGGAGAATGGCCTCACTGAAATGGCACTGGGTTTTGGTGATTTCCCCAGTTCCTCCACAGCTCCTCAGTGCCCTGGCCATTTCTGGAAAGTCATGGTATTCTGGTTGCCTTTTCTCTTGCTCCAAAGTTTGGAAGTTTCCTTGTTTTTTGTTACAAACTGAAAGGTGTCAAGATGCCATTTCAGAATTACACAGGGATTTGTGAAGGCATTCAATAGCCAGAGCTTCTTCCTGCCTTTTCTTCCTCTTGCTGGAGAAGAGCAGGTTGTACCAGCTGGTTTTCAGTTATGCTCTGCAGAGGTTGATGAATATTTCCTTTAAAAGAGAAGTCCACAGCCCTGCCATCATAGTTCTCCAATTGTAGACAGGTTCCTCTGTAGGCAACACTCATAGCAGCTGGAATTTCCTCTGATATGAAGACAACAGTTGATGAAAGACAGGTAATTTTTGTAATTAGGAGTTCTGAGGATCTAAAGTTGGATGTTGCCTCAGTACCTCAAAAGCATCTTCAAATGCTTGACCCAGCTTATGTTGTTCAATCCAAGTCATGCTTCATGAATAAATTGATGATTAGTACAATTAGTTGTGGAGGCTGAGAAGTTCAACGTTGAGGGACCAAATCTGGTGAGGGCCTTCTTCTTGGTGGAGACTCCCTGCAGAGTCCTGAGGCTGTGTAGGACATCAAACAGCAATGGGGCTGAGTGTGCTCTGTTTTTTACTGTAAAGATATTTTTATATACCAACATGGGAGCTGGGGCAGGTAGGGATGAGGGTATGTCAGGGACCACTTGCAGAAGGTGAAGCTGCCTTCTCTCCAAGGTACTCTCACATACAGACAGGAAAGAGTTACCAGGGAGACTGAGATGGGGAACAACTCCAGAGAGAGATGGACCAAACTGAACAAGAAGAGATATGGAGAGGGCAACAGGTAAGAACAGCAGGACCAAATGGGACGAAGACTGTGGGGGTTCTGAGAGGAGGCAGGGCTCTCCTACCTGGCAGGCACCATCTTCCTTGTTCAAAAGACATGAAAGTGCCGGCCCTTGCCCCTCCGGGCTCCACCATCTGGCTAGCAGTTTATATAACTCAGTTATATTTTATAGATTCTCATCCAATGGTATTGGGATCATCATTTTATTTTTAATAAGTTATTCACAAAATTGTCCATTTTCTACCTATTTCAAACCATGTCATAATTTAGTTTTTTTTTTTTTTTTTTTTTTTTTTGAGACGGAGTCTCGCTCTGTCGCCCAGGCTGGAGTGCAGTGGCCAGATCTCAGCTCACTGCAAGCTCCGCCTCCCGGGTTTACGCCATTCTCTCGCCTCAGCCTCCCGAGTAGCTGGGACTACAGGCGCCCGCCATCTCGCCCGGCTAATTTTGTATTTTTTTAGTAGAGACGGGGTTTCACCGTGTTAGCCAGGATGGTCTCGATCTCCTGACCTCGTGATCCGCCCGTCTCGGCCTCCCAAAGTGCTGGGATTACAGGCTTGAGCCACCGCGCCCGGCCATAATTTAGTTTTTCATGATGCCCTTACATGCGCAAATGTTGCATCTATCCATCTGTTTTGAAACACCTTCAGGACTCCTACATGGGAGAAATACTAACATGGATGCCATACCAAACCCTATCGGAGTCTGAGGCATTGAGATTATCCACAGGGATCCCAAAATCCTGCCATATACTTAAACGTTCTGGGCCTACCATCTTTTCACGAGTCCTGAAACTAAGCTCCTTGTGACCTCTATCTTAGGTAAAAGTATCAAATTTTAGTATCAATCAAAGAAGAGGTCAAAGCTGACTAAGAAGTACCTTGAAGCCATTGGAATCCTGAGCAGAGAGAGTTCCCAGCTTGAGGTCTGGAGCTCTCCAAGGTCCTGATGTGGGCAGCGTCTCCAGTTAGTCCTTGTCTCACCTGTTTATCTGTCCATCTGACATTCACAGGACAGCTTCTGTGTGCTGAGCTCTGTGAGGCTGTTGCGTATACAGAGAGAAACAACTCAGACTCAGCCCCCACCTCTGTTCTGCTTACAGTCTAAGGGAAGCCCTGTTCAGTCTGGGTCTTTTTCTTCTGAATCTGCCCATGCCAGTGGTGAGTCAGAGGTTGTGCTTAAACATTATGTGAGTTATCTAGGGCCACCATAACAAAATATCACAGATTTGGTGTTTCAAAGAACAGAAATGTATTTTCTTACAGTTCTGGAGGCCAGAAGTCCACTATTAAGGTATCAGCAAAGTTGGGGTCTCCTGGGGCCCCTCCCCTTGGCTTGCAAATGACCGCCTCTTGCAATGTGCTCACATAGTCTTCTGTGTGGCCTCTGGTGTCCCTTCCTCTTCTTACAAGAATGCCAGTCCTATTGGATCAGGGCCCTTCCTTATGACCTTATGCAGCCTTAATTACCTCTTAAAAAGCCCTATCACTGGCCAGGCGTGGTGGCTCATGCCTGTAATCTCAGCACTTTGGGAGGCTGAGGCAGGCAGATCACAAGGTCAAGAGATCGAGACCATCCTGACCAACATGGTGAAACTCTGTCTCTACTAAAAATACAAAAATTAGCCAGGCATGGTGGCGTGTGCCTGTAGTCCCAACTACCCAGGAAGCTGAAGCAGGAGACGTGCTTGAACCCGGGAAGCGGAGGTTGCAGTGAGCTGAGATCGTGCCACTACACTCCAGTCTGGTGACAGAGCGAGACTTCGACTGGAAAAAAAAAAAAAAAAAGCCCTATTGCCAAACACAGTTACATTGGGGATTCGGGATTAGGGGTCCAATGTATGGGTTTTGGGGGACACAAGTCAGTCGATAATAAACACCTTGAGCTGGAAAGGCCTTCTTTCTTTGCTGATGGATGTCAGTGTCATGTGTGGACCCCACGGAAAGTTTACAAGCCCGTCCTGACCTTCACTTTCTGCTTGTGTAACTCTGCACATCCATCTAGGAATGAGAAGTCGTTAGAACCCCGTCTGCTTTCCCCTGAGCTTACCTGAAGCCTTGTGCTTTTTGCCAGCGTCCCAGAACCACCAGAGAACAGGGTTTCTTCTTCTTTGAATTTCTACCTGATCTACTGGTCTGTTGCTTGCCCGAAATAGCAGCATGACCTCAAGCAGCCTTGATGCTGGCCTTCCTTGGCTGTCTGCCCGACACTCCACTGTTTCTGACAACAGCTGGCCATGGACTTTTCCACACTTTCCCCCAAATCAAGTCCGCATTCCTGGTGTCTTGCTCTCCCCTCTAGTGCTACCATGCCATGGACCTGGGGAAACAGGAGCAGTCCCCGCTGAAATGCCACAGGCTCCCACTGTTCTTGCCAAGGGTTTCAATGCTTCTCAGTTTCTTGCAAGCCTTTAATCCATTTCCAGAATCCTAAAATGACTGTTTTTGGAAATTCTGTTCAGCTTTGTGGTTGCTTTTGGGGAAGAGAATTTGCCAAGTTCCTCAGTCATGCTAGAAGTCTCAGGCCCTCTTGTAGTTTACCAATTTGTTTCTAAGCTGGACCTGTTTTCCATGGGGAAGTGTGTGTGTCTCTGTGTATGTGTGTCGAGTCTAAATGGGATTTATCTGGGCAATACAGAGTGGTTAGTCCCCTTTTGCTTGTCAACTGTCACTTTAGTACATTTTATTGTAATAATTAAATCACTGCAAATTCTCTCCTTTCATCACATTTAGAATTAAGGGTGAAATGCACAGTCTTTGCCTCTAACACTTACATAGAGGAACTGAACCAGAGACAATCTGTCATCCTGTTGGCTTTTGAACTGCCTGTCTGGTATCAGGAACCTCTCCAAAATGGGGTAAAGGAACCAACACTGAATGCTAGGCAATCATGGACACATCCAAACTGAGTTATTCCATTATCTTTTCTTGTGAATCTCTAGGAAATAAAATATTAAGCCTCTTAAAAGCACATTTTATCACTTGTCCTAAAATTATCTATATCTTTGCTTTGTAAGATATACTAACATTCCTTAGAAATTCTATTAAATGTAAAATGAAACACCCTAAAATTCCACCAGTAGAGAGAAGTAGGTGTTAATCATTTTTAGTAAATACCCAAATTCTTCTACGTAAACATGAAAAACAACAATGCACATCTCCATTTACTGTCATGGAAATGACACCCCCGACGCGCTGCTCCGGGAGAGAGGCAGGGCGCAGGGCGGCAGGCGCCATCTCCCCCATGTGACATCACTCACAAATACACAACGTTATCAGGAGATGATCTTTCCGTGATAAAACTGTTAGTTCTGGGTTGACACAAGGTCTCAAGATTCAGAAGCGTCCCCCCAACCCCCTTTGACCTCACTCACCTCACACTGCAACACACCCCATAGGATACACCGCCCCACAAACACACCCTCACACAACCCGCACGAACACTGGCAGTCCCCAGGGTCAAGAGCTCCACACACCACGCTCTGACCCTGGCCCTCCTCACAGATCTCTCCTAATCTGCATGCTCTGTGGGCGCACTGCCTCAGACACAATCCACACAAAACCTCTCATCCCCATCCCCTTCTGCAGAAAGCACCAGTGTGCAAAAAGCATGCAGAATTAGAACTAAGAACAGAAAAGGAATGCAGGTAAAGCAAAAACAAACAACAAAAACTCACAATACACAGCTCAGGAGAAAGCAAATACAGGGAGAAAGATACAGTCCACGTGGGCTGGCTGGGAGTGCCCAGCTGTGCTCGGCTGTGCCTGGCAGAAGACCAGGCCACTTGCTGCTCTGGAGCCACAGGGAGGTCCTGGAGAGCCTCTGCCCCCACTCCAGGTCCCCAGTGTGCCAAGCCTCCAACACGCACTTGCGTTTCCAATCCCCGGACAACCTTAGCCCCTCACAGCCCCAACCAACGGCCAGTGCGGACGCGGGTCCTCGGGCTGACACGGCCATCCTGGGAACAGAGGGCGCAAGGCCGGGGTTGCCGTGACTGACCCTTCCCCGGTTAACGCCAGCGTGGGAGCCCGGCTTTTCGTGCATCACATGCTGGAAACTGTTCACAGTACTTATATTTCTTTACACGGCACTGCAAGATACCTACGTTTTGTGATTCAGTCACATCGCCTACAGAAGCCATAGGGAGACGGGGGAGGCCAGACAAGCCGCAGTCCAGCCTTCCCTTTGCTAGGCGCCCCTGGCAACTGAAACTCGCCACAAATGCTCAAACGTGTCTGATTTTGTTCAAAGTGTTAATTTTTCAGGCCTTTGCACACGAGTCCACGTGGCCTACGAGCCTCATTTCCATAGGAACCTGGGTTCGGGTTTGCAGCGCAGGCCTAGGGCCGGTCATCTGTACACTCCCACCCCAGTTGCAAAGAAAAGGGAATCCCCCAGAAGCCGGAAGTGGCCGGGAGGCAATCCTGGTCCTGGCCAGAGCTGTGGTCTCTTCCAGAGTTGACGCCCCCCACCCCTCGGCGACCCCCGCACAAGTTGCTCCTCCTACCTGAGAGGCTAAGGTGTTAGGTGTGGGCAGAGATTTCCCCCCCAAATGTCAGGCTATGAAGCACTGGATATGAGGGGCTGCCCGTGAACACGAGGGGCTGCCTGTGAACATGAGGGGTTACATATAAGGGGCTTCCCCGTGAGCCCGGCGGTCGCAGGTTGGGGGGTGGGGCCGCTGCCTGGCCCTTCACGTTCTGCGATATTCATATGGACCCGACTTCCATTCCCCTTGGGGGTGCCCGGGCCACGGCGGCCGCCTCCTCTTCCTCCTGCCGGGCGGGGTCTGCAGTCTGACCAGGCCCCCTCTAGCACCGGAGCGTGGGGGCTGAAACAGGTGGAAACAGAATAAGGCAATTGGGGCTTGGGGGTCGGGGGCGGTTTCTGTTTGTTACTGGACGTAGCCACAAAGGAATTGCTTTCTAGGGGGCTCACCAACTTTAGGGGCTTCCCTAGAAGGCGCGGAGCGTAGGACCCACGCGGCGCTCCGCAGTGGGGCCAGGGCTCCAGGGCTCCCGGTTCTGCGCTCTTCTCCCGCAGCGCCGGGCAGCAGGTGAGCGTCCGGGGAAGCAGCGGATCTCCGGCGTCCCCAGGCACGCCCCGGGCTCAGCTGCTCAAATCCTCCCTCTGGAAACTTCGCACCCCGCCTCCCCCCCGCCCCTTCCTCTTCACCAGCCCCCTCCCCGGTTCCGGCGCTCGCAGGAACGAACAGCCCCGCGGGTCTGCGCGGCCGCAGCGTGGACTCCCCGCACCCCCTCGCCGAGTCCAGGGCTGGGGCGACCACCCCGCATCTGCCCGACGGGCGCAGCGCCGTTACCTGGGCAGCAGCTCCGGGCGCCAGGGTCCCCTTCACGTTTCAGTTACTGGAGTTGCTCGGGAACCGCGCGGGGCCGCACAGCCGGGATGAATGCGGGTCGGAGACTCGGAAACCTGCGGGGCCGCCCCGCCCCGTCTCCTCCTCACCCCCGCCCCCCTCTTTCTCCGCTTTAACACCCCCCTCCTCCGAGTCCTCACGCCGCTGCCCCTCACACGCCGGCAGGGGTGGGAAGAGCCTGGGCTGGGCCCGCCTGCCCCGAGCGCTCCGAGGTTCTCCTTCTCTTTGCGGCGCCCCCTTGGGCTCGCAAAGCTCAACCCCAACTCCCACAGCCAGAGAAGGGGACTCGGGGGGCAGCGAGGCGGGGGTGGGGGGCGTTTTGCGCAGCCCCCGCCGCCGGGATTCTGACCTTGGGGACTCAGCAGCGAGCAGAGGCGGAAGAGACCCTCGCGCCTTCCCGCGGCCCAGAGGTCAGCCGAGCTCTGAGGCAGGTGGACGGTTTCATGCCCGTCCCCGGCGCGGCGCGTGGGACGCCCGGCAGGACCCGAACCCGCGGCCCTGAGCCCAGCACGGGTGGATCCAGGACGCAGCCAGCGCGGCGTCCCCGCCTTTGCCCCCTCTCGCAGCAACACCCCCCAACACACACATACGTTTTGTTCCCGCGTCCTTGTCTGCACCCGGCGGTCCCGACCAAGTTCTGACCTCAGGTTAGGCGCGAGCCCTTCCCTCTGCCAGGTGCGGAGGCTGGAGATGAAGAAGCCGGGCCCCAGGCGCCTTTCCGGAGCACGGTCACCTGTGTGGGTGGAGTGGGGGCGGAGGTGGAGGCGCAGCAGTGCTAGGGCCAGGCTTCATGGTGTTTAGGTAAAGGCCATTTCCTTAAAAATAAACGTCCAGCCTGGGCAACATAGTGAGACCCCCTTCTCTACAAAAAGTAAAAGTAAAATTTGCCTGGCTCACCTGTGGTCCCAGCTACTCCGGAGGCTGAGGCGGGAGGATCGCTTGAGCCCGGGAGGCGGAGACTGCAGTGAGCCGAGATCGTGCCACTGCCCTCCCATCTGGGCCACAGGGCGAGACCCTGTCTCCAAAAAAGAAAGAAAAACAAACTTGAAACTCTGCTCCTCTGGGCGATGAGCTTCGGGAAGCCCCTGTCGCCCTGACTCTCCCCCACCACGCATAACGGTGTATTTCTTGCGGAGGAAGTGTTTCAACTGCTTTTTTTTTTTTTTTTTTTTTTGACGGAGTCTCGCTGTCTCCCAGGCTGGAGTGCAGTGGCGCGGTCTCGGCTCACTGAAAGCTTCGCCTCCGGATTCAAGCGATTTTCCTGCCTTAGCCTCCCTAGTAATTGGGATTACAGGCATGCACCACCACATCCGGCTAATTTTTGTATTTTTTGTAGAGACAGGGTTTCACTATGTTGCTCAGGCTGGTCTCAAACTCCTGACCTCAGGTCATCCGCCCGCCTCGGCCTCCCAAAGTGCTGGCATTACAGGTGTGAGCCACCGTGCCCAGCCTCAATTGCTCTTTACAGAGCTAAAGTCTCTCCACTGCGGTAGGAACTTAAGATTTGTTGAAATTAACAACCTGATAACGTAGTCCTGTTTGAGGTTGGAAGACGTTTATTAAGGCCATTTTTAATGCTTTTTTTTTTCATTCTTGTTAGCAAAACACAGTGAAGAAGCAAATACACTTAAATTTTCCAAACTCTTTGTCCTCACAAGTGGCTCCAAAACGAACACATTTTCGGAAAGGAACTGAAAAAACATTTTTGGTTTTATACCTTCTCTTATTTCCAGAAAGGATTGGTCAGTTTCAAAACCGCCAAAGGCAACGTAAAATAAAATGTAGCAGAAGGTCAGTGACACACCGTGGAGTAGAGCGGCCATTTGCCCCTTGTCCTTTCAGAATCCACCCAGGGACAACTTGAACGATGACAGCGAAGACTCGGCTGCAGCGAAAGAAGGGCTGTCCACACCTCGGGTCTACACGCAGAGGTGGGAGAGGCAGCCGGGACCTGCTCTGGAGGAGGTGAAGCGGGAGAAACAGCGTGGGACCAGGCCCCTCTGCGGGGAGCCGGCAGGACAGAGGCCGCAGGGGCCATGGGCGCGATGGGCGCTCACACCCCTCGCAGGAGCAGGGCGCACCTGGGGCCCGCTCAGCACCACCCGCCCGGAAAGATGGAAGATTTCCACAAGCCAAAATGAACCAACCGCCGACTCATACATAGAAAGAGTGAACGAGGAACCAGCCCAGGAAGAAAAGAAAAAGAACAAGGAACCAAACACACAACAAAAATGGAAGTCACAACAACACGCGATAAAACGTTGCCATTGAGTAGATGGAAGTGATAACATTAACGCATTAGGCATGGTTTAAGAGTCAGTTTGAAAACAGGGGAGATGATGAAAAGGAATGAAGAATGAAAAACAGACTTTCAGGAAAAGCGGGGAAGATATAAGATCAGTGGGATGCTTACAATTGAGCCACAAAAGAACAACGAAAACTGCAGACCGGGGAGATGCCCCACCCAGGCCGGCCCCTCTGAGCCTCGAGGTGACCCTGCACTGTATGGAAGGGGTGGGCAGTGGGGCCCAGGCAGGTGAAGAGAACTGTCCACTGTTGAGCATCATCAGCCTGAAACCCACATGCAATGCTGTTGCTGCAAAACCACCGACTGTTGAAGACACAAACCACAGAAACAGAACCCTTTTATGGTCTCACCGTGCACTGGTGACTTTTCAGAAGATGAAGATTAAACATATTAATCATAAATTCAAAGTATCAGAAAAAATACTAGGAGATTTTCTAACCTCTGCTACCATGACTTTTTTTTTTTTTTGCAAGATTCTTGAATTATTGTAAATAAGCTCACAGAGGCCAAAGTGCTCCCCTGAAGTCATCCAGAAGCAGGCTGCTAATCCCCATGTCTGACACATCTGTGTTTTCTTAGGATAATACAAAAAGTAAAGATAAGGGAGAGAGAGAGGGACAGAAAAAGACAGAGAGAATTGGAGCTAAGAGAAAACACTTTCATGTTTTGACCCCCAAGATTCCCAGTGAACATTCCCATTGCCAGCGGGTGAAATCCAAGGCCCTGGCTCCGGGATCCTGCTCTTTCCTTTTTGATTCCTGTTCGAATTTGGCATAGAAACAATATGGGAGTTGTTACACTTCTCTGGACAAGTCATTATGCTTTTGGCTCATAGGCTCCACTTCCCCAGACACTCCTTTGTCCTAAACTTCAAGTAATTCAGCTTCACCCTTCAGAGAACATCTCAGCTGTCACTTCTTCTAAGGACCCTCCCTAGCTGCCTCTCCAACAGAAGGGCCCCCACCTTGTTCTTTGCACCTCTGTCCTTCGAAGTGCTGCTGTTGTCTGTGGATGGGGGGACCCCGGGGACTAGAGCCCCTCTCATGCTCGAGACACTTGGCACTCAGTAAGTGTGTGCTGAGCGGATATGAGTGCAGCAAGCTTGCACAGTCTTACAATGTGTACTCTCATGTCTGAAATAGAGCCCCATTTTCATTCTTTGTAAAATGAGTAAGTGGGGCTGGGTGACCCATACTCTCTTTTCAACTCAGAAGTCCACTATGAGCCTGACATCAAATAGCTTCCCAGCCAGCACCAGGCCAGGACCCAGGTTATTCAATGTGCCTGTGTCCCCCACAGCATGGGGAAGGCATGGAGAAATGGGACCAGCTCTGCTGCCTGCTGCCCAGTACCAGCCAGCAACTCCAGGCTCACAAAGCCAAGGCACCTGCGGGAGATCTTGGTTATTTAGTAGCTGTGATTGGGCTGGGAGGGGCGTGTGTTCACTTCTAATTTTCCAGTGACTAGCATGAGACAGTTTGAAATGTGATCTTTTCTCTTGGCCCCCCCCCCAAAAAAAGGCTTTTTTACCTTCTCATCCTTGGAGCCATTGGCATTAGCTATGGGCCTGATAATTTAAGAAAACTATTCTCCAAAGTAACATTTTGATAAATAGTGTAATTCTTTATTACAGCAAAACCATTGCTTAAGTGGGCAAAACTCTAGAGGATAGGAAAACACACTCTTGAAAAAAGGTGGTGATGCCCTGAAATTCAGCAAACTGCAGGGGCACGTGTTGTTCTATCCCAGGTCAGAGTGTGTCAGTCATCACTCAATGCCACTCACAGACCACCAACTTCAGAATATCTAGGTGTAAAGGTCTGTACAATAGTCGTACCATAATAATGTAAACAATTTTACATTATTAATAATTATTATTTATATTATACAATTACACAATGTAAACACTATTAAAACATGTTTGTCTTCAAAGAATGGCCTTGGTTTCTGTGGGCAGTGTCTCCTCATGGAAAGGTAGTGCATTCCTGCTAAATCACAGACAAAACGGGCCCCCAGGAGCTCCAGGCTGCAGCAGCAGCTTCTCATCTATGTCCTTCACTGCATGATGTTGTTGTTGACTTTGAAAGCTCCTTTTCATCTAGTTTTATCAACAGAGCTGGTATTTCATGAGGATCTACTACATGCCAGGTTCCAGAAAGCTAATGCCTTTTGTTTGTTATTATTCACTAAATACAAATAACAACTCTCTTCTCCTTATTCACACAACACAATTTAGCAGAGGGAGATTGAGTGACTTTCCCAGGGTCACACAGCTACTAAGAGCAGAGTTGTGTTTAGATTCATGTCTGAATACTGAACACTGAAATGAACCAGAGGAAAAATCATACATTTCAAAAGCTTATTCAAGCCATTTGTTCTTATTTTAAGGAAAATGTTTATGCTAATTTTAAACTCCAAATACTTAGGAATGGCAGAGATCTACAGATTTGATTCTGATGTAAGAGATGATGCTCCCCGGCTGGTTACTGCTACTACCCCACAACCCTGAGCATACTGGACAAATGTCTAAGCCTGGTGGTTAGTGGGGACAATGCTGGTGGAGTCTGAAGTTGTCATGCAGTGACTCATGAAAGCTTAGGCAGATTTGGTGATATATGACACAGAGATGCAAAGAAATGCAGTAGCTGACAGACACAGGATGGCTCTGGGAGACGCAGAAGGAGCATGTCACCCAAAATAGAGCCAAACGGGTATCCTTAAGGAAGGAGCAAAGGGGCTGAAGAAGGGATTTGTCATGAGAGATGGGACAGGAAGTTCTCGAGAGGCAGAGGCAGAGCATGAGAATGTCAGGAAGAGACGAGAGATTCTCGCACATCTGGGAAGCTGACAATCCATCAGCATGGCCACGAGGAAAATAAGGAGAAATGGAAATAATAGATGAGGCTGGATAGAGAAGCAGGATTCAAGCTGTGTCTATTGTGGTAAAGAGTTGTGATTCTATCCGGAAGGCAATAGGTAGCATTCTAAACTAAGATCTTTTAAAACAAGAGTCAGAAAATATTTTCTGCAAAGTGCTAAATGTTAAACATTTTAAGTTTTCCAAGCCATATGGTCTCTCTGTTAATGATTTAGCTCCTCCATTGTACCATGAAAACAGCCAGAGACGTCATATAACACATGTATGTGGCTGTGTCCCAGTACAACTTTACTTACAAATGCAGACTGCATCAGACATGGGCCATGCATGGTAGTTTGCCACACCCTGTTTTAGAAAGCTCAGGTTTGTGATATGATGGAGAATGCCTATGAGAGCTCTTGTTTTAAATGGTAGAGTGAACATACACTGCAGTTCTATCCTGCTTGACCCAAGCTCTTGATAGTGAAAAGTAGAAAAGATAGATAGTAAATAGATAGATAATAGGCAGGTAGATAGATGACAGATAAAGAAAATACATAGCTGTTCCAGAAAACAGAAAGGGATAACTTCATGAACCAAAAAGAAAGTAATATACTTTAGAAAGGAAGCAGGCTGGAAAATCCACAGTTGCAAAGCGAATAAAATTTCCAGTGGCCTCTTTGAGTCCTTTCCTGGAAGTAGTCACAGCCGACTTCCTCCTCTGTTTTTTGTTTGTTTGTTGCTTGCTTTTTTTGTGGTGTTTTTGTTGTTGTTGTTTGCTTTTTTAAAAAAAATCCCTTTCCCTGCTTTTTTGTCACAGAAGCCTTTGTCACTTCAAACACTGCAAGTGTTCTTTTAAAAAAATTATATCAATCTTTCAATTAAAATGCAACGTGTCTGCAACCTGGTATCTAGAGAGGTGAGATGGACAAAGGAGCCCTTGTTACTGCACGTTTTCTTGCCCCAGCCTTCACCTTGCACACAGCAACAGACAATGCACAAAGCCACTTCCTTATGGACTGAAATTCTGATCTTTTTATGACCGGCCTTTCCATCTTTCACCTTCCCCTCTCCCATGCTGTGAATGATTGTGTTGGACATTTTTGTTTTAATCTCAGTGACAGGGGAACACAGGTAGCTCTAATATAACTGTGACCCAGATGCTTCTGTTTCTATCATGTATTCATTTTGTAGCAAACATTTACATCCATCACTTTTCACTGTTTTTTGAAAATAATTAGGCAGTATCTCATCTAAGGTAGAATGTTTCTAGTGGTTGTGTTCTGAGGGAAAAAAAAACTAATCTGTTCTCTATTCACGGCTTTCCAGGAACAGTAAGAGGACCTTTTGCTTGAATAATTTTTATCCACACTGCAGAGTGGGTAATGAGCAGATTATGTAAAAACAATTCTGCTTCACTTCAGTAACAGCCTCCTCAACTCATTTTTTCTCAACAAACTTATTTTTCCAGCAGAAGAATCCCAGGCTTCTTAGAGAACCCAGTGACTTTTTGTACCTAAATCGGTGAAATCATCATGTTTTCTTCTGCCATATCCATAGTTCAAACAAAGATGAGGCAAAGCCAGACTAATTCCTGAAGGAACCCAAGAAAGTCCTCCTTCTCTCTCTCTGGAATGAAATGAATTCTCTAGACCATCAGTTCTAACCTTCAAAAACCAAACCTGTTTGTGAGATCTCCTTCAAATACTACTGTAGACCCCAGTGTTTATTCCAATTTTTGGAATATTTGTTTTATTTGGAATCAATTTATTTGTAAGTTTAGTATTTGTATTAATATAGGGAGAAATGTTTAAATCTGTCTATGTCATATGTACCTCTGGCTTATTGCCCAATTAATTTTAGCCTCAGGCTAAACTTTGGTTTCTGTCTTTAATTTTTGTCAGAACAAATATAAGTGATCTCAAAACATCTGCTTTTATTGTAGAGACTCATGCTGCCATCTCCATTCCTCTCTCTTTTCTTGCAATCTGGGTAGAAATTCTTTAATATGAACATTTCAACCACCTTCACTCTCCCATGTCCACTATCAGCACATTCAAACTTATCCGCCAAGGCTGTCATCTTAGGCCAGGGATTTTTAGGAATCTATTTTGCTGTGATACGGCTGGCACCCCTTTGACTCATTTTATCACCCCAGGGTTTTTCATTTTAGGAGCCCAAGAGGCAGAAAAGAAGTAGGCGAGCAATTAAACCCTCTGAGTCAGGAGTGTCTCCCCTTGTGTTAAGCAACATTGTAGAATATCGTATTTAGTAAGCTCCTAGCAGATGAGCCACGTGACTGCTGAGCACACATGCCTGCTTGCTGCTGTGAGCTCAGACACCATCATCATTAGTCTTTTCCACCTCTGGAGGGAATGATAAGGGCCACTTAATAACCTGTAAATCATAGAGAGTTAAAGGTGTTTCCCCAAAATGCTGATAACAGAATGAAAGGTGAGGAGTGTTAGCCACAGGTCAAAAGTGCAGGAAAGTCTCTGAATGTGGGTTGTTGAAGAAATGTAGGTCTTTTTTCTTTTGGAAGTCTCACTAGAATGGGGTCAAGGACCTGCCGATTTTAGGATGAAAAATTGGGATATTAGACACCCTCAGATATTTATCCCAAGTCTTCATTTAGGGCTTTTAATTAGTTTGTTCAACCATCACAATCTCAAATGCTAAGCAGGGCATTTGAATCTCTCCACAGTCCAAATCAGCAACGTCTTTTAAAGTTGAGTTTCTCATTATTCTCACCTGATATACCTTATTTATCCCACACCCACCCAATAACATATCGTGCTCACTGTTATCTTGAGACAACACTTGAATTTTACTCAACCTGGAGTGCTCTTCACATGTCTTGTCCAGATCCAGTTTGGACTCATTCTTCAGCGCTGCATCAGTCAATGGGAGCTAGGTTAAACTGTGGTGACAGACAACCTCTAAATTTCAGTGGCTCAAAAATCTTCTTCCTCATTTATATACATCTCATCATGGGTCAGGTGAGAGGTAGCTCTGTGCTGTATCATCCTAACACAGGAATCCAGATGGAAGGACAGACCATCAATAAGATCCCCATTGCTATAGAAAAGAGAAAAAAGCATGTGGAATAGAACTCTGTTTCTTGGAAATTTCTCCTGAAAAAGTCACATGTTATTTTCTTCTCACTTCCATTGGCAAAGAAAAAAAAAAAAAGTCATGTGGCCATGTGAAAATTTAAGTAGGTGGGATGGAACAGTCAGAATGCATTCATAAAAAGTGAACTGAAAATATTTGGAGAACAGCACCAATGACTATCATGAATGCCAACATGCATCCCAAACAACCCAGTGCTGTCACTCTCCAAACCTTTTACATCTTGCAAAGTATTAGAACTTATCTGAAGCCATGCCACTCAGAGGGACTACAAAATACATAATGACATTTCCTTTAGGATGTCCTTACAGAATTCAAGGAAAAGAAGTTAAATAATTTAAAAGTGCATTGGGGTACAGCTATTTACCACTAGAGGGTAAGAGTAGAGATAGATCATAAACATAATAACAGGGATTATGCTCAGAGTCAGGGCCAGAAGTATGGTTTGAGGTGGGGTCATGGTCAGGGTCAAGATCAAAGTTAGGGTCAAAGTAAGGATCAGAATTAGGGACCAGGGTATGGATCAGGGTTTAGGTTCAGGGTCAAAGTCTTGGGACAGGGTTAGGGTTAGGATTAGAACCAGAGTTTTGCTCTCCTCGGGACCCACCTGAGAGTGGGTCACTATGGCTTTGGAGCACCTAGTAGTGTGTCCACCTTGAAGACCAGAGTTTCGTTGTCCTTAAGACTGACCTGGGGAGATGTGGCTGCAGGCCATTGAGGAAGGGGAGGCAAAAGCTTCCTGTCTGCTCCCTGTGTGCTGAGGAGGGAGCTCGGCTCTGGGCTTTACTTTCACATGTTATATTCTATAAGTCTTCTTTTACAAAAGCCTCCCTGCCTTGAGGCTTTGGCTGCTCGTCGCTGTTCATCATCACAGCGTGCCATAACATATGGTAAGATTTGGGTTTGTTTCTGGGGAGAGATCTTGGTACAGAGAAAGGAGCAATGCTTAGAGCCACCATCAGGACAGTTGGGATGAAAGCTGGGATGGGCAGAGGCTGGAGGAAACATGTGCACCCCACTGTAAACACTTTTATTCATGTTTTAATTACTAATTTTTCTTACAGTGTTGAAGTAGTAAAAAATAGTATTGAAAAATTGAAAAGTAGCCATATTAAAACTGGCAACATTATTTAAGTTTAAATATATTATTTGTACCTCATCAACATTTTTTATTTTGTTGAGAAAGTCTAAGGTTAATTGGCAGCATATTTGTAATAGTAGATAGAATAATGTCTGTTTTATAAACATTGACATCCTACATTACATGTGTGAACCCTGAAAATCTGAGACAGCTCTCAGATTTTTTAGAAAGTGTATTTTGCCAAGCTTGAGGATGCATGCCTGTGATGCATCCTCAGGAGGTCCTGACAACACGGGCCCAAGGTGGCAGGGGCTCAGCTTGGTTGTATACATTTTAGGGAGACATGAGACATCAATCAATATGTGTAAGATGTACATTGGCTCAGTCCAGAAAATTGAGAAGGCCAGACAGGGGGCTTCCAGGTCATAGGTAGGTAAGAGACAAAAGATTTCATCCTTTTGCATTGCTGATTACTGTCTTCAAATGAGGCAATCAGATATGCATTTCTCTCGGTGAGCAGATGGGTGAGTTTGGATAGAATGGGAGGCAGATTTGCTCTCAGCAGTTCCCAGCTTGACTTTTCCCTTTAGTTTAGTGATTTTGGGTCCTCAAGATTGATTTTCCTTTCACAAGGTCTAACATGTTTTCCTATGAGCATTAATCATTCATTGTGTATTTTATTACACAAATAAGGCACAGATTTTTAAAAAATCATCAACTTTGTGGCTAGCTATATAGACATAATTACACAGAAGCTCAACTAAATTTGCAAACATTCCAGAGTTTGGGTTTCCAATAATTATTTCTGATTCTTTAAAAGGTAAAACTATTTTTTTCCCGTAAAACATAGCAACGTCTAAAATCACCTGTAGAATGTCCTGCCATTTTTGTTTCTCTAGTTTCCTTATTTTCTGCAAAGCCTCACTGAGGAAATTGACTTTGAATATCCTTTTACACTCTTCTGTTTTAGAAAGCATTGTGGTAAAACATTGAATCATCATGGTCATAAGTTATCTCCACATACTTTCTTCCTTTGAATATTTTTTCCCAGTGGCTAATATTTGATTCTGTTGTATTATGGCTAAAAGGTATGCATGGGCACGAAATAAAGACAAGAAGTCTTTGGAATAAGTGATCCCATCACAATGAATCAATTTTCCATTGGAACATATTTTTACAAAGTCACTGTTTTGAAAATATTTAGCCATGAATTGAAACAGAATCTGTAAGGTTATTTTTTTTCCTGGTCTAAGGCAAACAGCATTTTAGAGAATGAACCCAGGACACAACCACAGCACAAGAAAAAAATATGATAATGAAGTTTACACATATGTGTGACTACTCGAACAGAAAACATGTAAAGAGCATTTGTTTTGATTTATATATCAATCTGCACTGTTTAATTTTTTGTGTCATAAATACTCTTATTTTAAAAAACAGGACTAGTTAACAGTGTCAATTACCAGTAATTCGTGGTATAAATAATTAAACAAGGAAGTGTTCAAAAAATTTAACTGTTTTCAATAAAGTTTTATTTTACATCATTTTTTTACTTACTCAGAAATTGCCCCCCCAAAAAATGCAGAGATTTCCCATGTAGCTGCAACCTAGTTTCATCTCTTATTAACATCTTCTATCAGTGTGTCTCACATGGCTTATTAATATCTTACATAATTTGTCATAGTTAATGAACCAATACTGATAGACTATTATTAACTAAAGTTCATATTTCATTTGGATGCCCTTGGTTCTGTCTTACTCTGACCCAGGATCCCATCCAGGATCCCGCATGACATGTAGTCATCATGTCCCTGTGGGCTCTTCCTGGCTGTGACAGTGCGTCAGGTTTTCCGTGTCATGATGACCTTGATAGTACTGAGGAGGATTGGTCAGGAATTTTGTAGAATGTCCCTCATTGTCACTGCATGTTCTCAAGGTGAACTGTCACCTTTGATGTTCACTTGGATCATTTGGAAGAGCTACTGTTTGTCAGGTTTCTCCACTGTGAAGTTATTTTTCCTCCTTGCCCATACTGCATGTGTTCTTTTGGAACAAGTCACTGTACGGAGCCCACACTTACGGAGTGAGGAGTTGGCTCCACATTATTGATGGCTGAGTGTCTACATCAATTACTTGGAATTCTTTTGCAAAGGAGATTTCTATGCAACTCCATTTTCTTATTCTCCTGTGTATACAAATAGACACCTAGATAATTACTTTCAGCTTTAGTTATTATTCAACACTACAATTCATTCCTGTGTTGGCCATCGGTAGCTGTTTTTATTGGCTATTCTTTTTCTTTGATATATTTATATATTTTTTTTAGTACTTACTTACTTTCTGATACTTCAAGATTATCCCGACTCCTATATTTACTGTCCCTGTTCTAGTATCAGACATTTCCTCAAAGAGCCTGATTCCTTTCAGAATGGTAGGAAAACTTACATCTGGCTGCTGAATGAGCACATTGTTGAATGAGCACTTGTTCCTCATTAGCACTGCTAGGAAGTATATGTGTGTGTCTAACCTACCTATACACACCTAATTATAAAGTTTTCTATGTAGAACTGTGTGTATCTATATTAAACTAAACATAAGTTTACGTTCATGTCTCCACCTCTGATCTACTATCACATGAATCATTCTAGCCTTCTCCCCTTGCTAATTTGTAACCTCCCACTTCAACAGTGAGAGACCTGGCTCCTACCATCTGCGACTTATGTAAGTCATTGTTTTATTCCAGATACAGATACTGTGGTTTTACAATTGTTCACAATTAATGGCTTCTGTTGGAAAGAACTTTATAAAATAGAATCCAGTGATGAAGTATAGTTCGTTTGCCTTCAGCATATGGATTCTATTCACTTTCAAAGTGACTTAGGTCAACACCATTTCCCCTACACCTTCTTCAGAGTTTTTTCCTACATTTGTGTCTTTGTCTGTTTTGTGTTTCTGTAACAGAATACCTGAGGCTGGGTAATTTATAAGTAAAAAAGGTCTTTTGGCTCACAATACTGGTGGCTGGAATGTCTAAGATTGGGCAGTTGCATCTGGTGGAGTCTCAGCCTTTTTCACCTCATGGTGGAAAGTGGAAGGGGAGCAAGGGGTGCACCAGAGATCACATAGCAAGAACGAAAGCAAGAGGGAAGCCAAGGAACCCAGACTCTTGTTAACTACTACCTGCAGGAATTAATCCATTCCTGTGAGAGCAGAACTCACTCATCCCCACCGGAGGACGTTAATCTATCATGAGGGATCCGTCCCCTTGACCCAAACACCTTCCACTAGGCCCCCCCCCCACACTGCCACATTGGGGGTCAAATTTCAACACGAGTTTTTGCAGGGACAAGCAACATTCAAACCATAGTAATTTGTAGCATAGTTAAATTATTTTTCACATGATGTTCTGTCCTGGGATACTCTCCATCATTATTTATTAATTTTGAATAGAATTTGATTTATTACCCCTTTGGTTGTAAAATTCTGCATGTTTTGACATAATGCATTGTGGTAGGTATCCCGCTATTAAATATCAGTATGGAATGCTCTTCCACCACCCATGGAGCCAATGGCTTCCCATCTGTGTAGTCTGCCTTCTGCAGTGTCTCATTAAATAAAGTCACACTGTGTGTATTCTCCT